>NC_134602.1:42249018-42416518 GCF_037038515.1 Microtus pennsylvanicus | reverse complement strand
CCTAACCCTAACCCTAACCCTAACCCTAACCCTAACCCTAACCCTAACCCTAACCCTAACCCTAACCCTAACCCTAACCCTAACCCTAACCCTAACCCTAACCCTAACCCTAACCCTAACCCTAACCCTAACCCTAACCCTAACCCTAACCCTAACCCTAACCCTAACCCTAACCCTAACCCTAACCCTAACCCTAACCCTAACCCTAACCCTAACCCTAACCCTAACCCTAACCCTAACCCTAACCCTAACCCTAACCCTAACCCTAACCCTAACCCTAACCCTAACCCTAACCCTAACCCAAAGACAATCATTAATACTAAACACTAACGTGGAACCTAACACAAACCCATAACTCCATTACAAACCCAAGCTGTCCATGTACCCTCGACCCCACTTCAAAAACCTGAAACTGATAACCTAACAAGACTCATAACCAATAAGCAATAAAAAAGAACATCAACGTGAGCCAAAAACAGAAGCCACACCATAACACAAAACCTAACACAAACCCAAATGTTGATTCAAAACCAAAAACAAAACCGTAAATCAATGCATGAACCAAAAACAAAGCACACAACCATATCTTAAACAAATCAAAAACCCTAAATCGAAAACATACCATAAACCCAAGCAAAGCACAAGAACAAAACACTGTCCAGAACCCTAACCCTTAACCCAATCTGAGCCAGAACTGGAACTCGTAACTCTAAATACCCTAATCCTCACCCCGCCCACTGCACCCTGAAAGCTGCTGACCCCATCCAACCCAAAATCTCACCTGTTTGCGCTCCTACGTGCTGCAACTCTGACAGAAATGGGTTACGATACAGAGAAAACAAACCGGGACATGAACAGCAACACAGCACAACGCCACACTCTCCGGAACATCGATAGAAAAGACGAATATTCTGGGTCATCCTCAACCTGCCTCAGGTCAAGGTACAATGAAAAGAAGAAGTTGGTCGACTCTAATGCAATAATTTATACAACATCCTAAGAGGTCACATTGAAACATCAGAATCACGTGATCACAGACCAGGCAGATTCAAAACAAAGGAAAAAAGGACTATAATTATGTAAGAAGATAACTTTATTGAGATGATAAATACATATAAAGGGAAGTGAAAATCTAACTAAAAAACGAAGAAAAAAGCAAGAGCTAAAATATGAAAGAAATTAAAAATCACACAAAAAAAGCAAGATAATGAAGGGGGAAAAAACCAGACTGCTGATGAAAACGGTTTGAGACCAAAGACTGAAATATAAGCCATAAAGAAAACAATAGAAAACCCAGATATGAAAATCCAGGGAAAAATGAACAGAAACTACAGAGGGAAGTACAACAAACAGAATAAAAGAGATGGAAGAGAGAATCTCAGGCTTGAAGAACGCTAGATCAGGTAATGAAAAAAACCATGAAACCTAACAAATTTTTAACAAAACATACATAAAATGTGGGGAAACAGAAAACAAAACCTAAGAAATGAGGGATAGAAGGCACAGAAAATATAATCAAGAAAATTACAAAATGAATCTTTCAAAACATAAAGAAGGATATCTTACCTTAAGAAGGAGGTATAAGAAGCATAAAGAACAACAAATAAAGTAGATTAAAAAGATCCCCAAAACATCAAACACAAAAGCATACAGAATAAAGAATATCAGGATGTGCAAAAGAAAAAGGCGAAGTAACAAACACATTTAGGTAAACCTATCAGAATTACTCCCAACGTCTCAAAGGAAACCGTGAAAGCAAAAAGAGCTGGGATAAATGTGCAGCAGGCAATATGAGACCTTGAATACAAATACAGACTGCTAAAACCTCCAAAGCTTCCTTTCACCATTGGTTAAAAACAAGGCATCACCTGACCAAAAAAAATACTTAAAAATACATATCAAAATTCCCAGCCTCAGTAAAAGGAAAACACCAACGCAAGAATGAAAACTTCACACACGAATTCTAAAGCAAAAAAAAAAACTCACATCAGCAAAACTCTAACAACAATTCTCACTTAAAAATAACAGAAATTATCATCTATTAGTCATGAATGTCTCTTACTATCCATGTGCTCAAAGCACATAGAATGACACAGTCTAAGAGAATAGAGAGGAAAACAAAAATCAACAATCTATTGTATACAGGAAAAATACCTCAGCATCAAAGACAGACAGCACCTCAGAATAAAAAACTCAAATTACTCATCCAAACCTAATCACTAATGGCAGGATATCTCAGTATTCCGCAATCGACAATGAACAGGTTAACCGGACAAAAATTTATAAGCGAAATAAGAGAACTAAGAGATGTAATGAATGAAATGGGCCTGAGAGACATCTTTAGAAGAATACACCCAAACAGGAAAGAATATAGCATCTTCCCAGCACCTCATGAATACTTTTATAAAGCTGACCACACACTGTGCAACACAGAAAACATACACAGGAAAAAAATGGAGTAATACACTGTGTCCTATCAGATGACCACAATTTAAAATTAGAACTTGACAGCAACAGCATTCTCAGAAATCCTACAAAACAATGGAAATTGAACAGCAAACTACTGAACGACCCAAGGGTCAACGTAAAATAAAGACTTCCTAAAATTGAACAAAAATGAGGGAACGTTATACCCAAACTTATGAGCAATATGAAAGCAGTGCTAAGAGGAAAGTTCCGAGCTCATACAGAAAGCTCACACTAGTGAGTTAAATCATGTGAATGCTGTAGAACAAAAAAACCAGACATGCCCAGAAGGAGTAGAAAACAGAAAATAATCAAATTGAGGGATGAAATAATTGATATAGAAACCAAAATGCAATGAATCAATGAGACAAAGAGCAGGTTGTTAGAGAAAATAAAGATAGACAAACCCTTATGCAAACTAATAAAAAAGACAAGAGAGAACATGCAAACTAACACAATCAGAAATGAAAATATGACAACAGACACCAAGGAAATCGACAGAACCCTTAGATCATACCATAGAAACCTGTACTATACAAAATTGTGAAACAGAAATGAAATGGACAATTTTCTGTCTAGGTACCATTTACATAAATAATATAAAGCATAGGTGAGCAATTTAAATATGTATATTAAAGAAAATATAAGCTCTCATCAAAAGCAAACAGAGGATTCAAGGGCCCAATGGTTTTAATGAAGAATTCCATCGGAACTACCTATACCGCGCTACGTGTTGCACATAATATACCCAGAAGGAACATTGCCTGAACTCTTTTTGAGTATGCAGTAAGATTGATGTGAAAACAAAAAGACTCACCCGAGAAAGAGAATTAAAAAATAATCTCAGTAATGAACATGAATGCAAAAATACTCAATAAAATGATGGCACACCGAATCCAGGAATACGTTATAGAAACCTTCATGATCGATTCACCAAAGATGCAGGGATGGTACAACAGTCATAAATGCATTAATGGAGTCCATGATAGAAATAAATATAAAGAATAAGTAATTATGAACAACCTAAGGAGTAATAAAATAGGCACATATCGCACTTGTCATAAAAGGCTCTCAGCATAGTCCATTAATCGTACCTGGATTAATGTTAATGAAAATTAAGAAATATAATCTGCATGTCCAGATTTTACGTAATGTACTCTAAAACATCAGCCATGTATTTGGAAAACTTTTGAACAACTTTGGCAAAGTACTTCGATAATAATTGGTCAATTATAACAATTATTATATATTAATTATAATATATAATAATTATATATTATTATTATATAATATAATAATAATTGGCACATAGGGTTAACCTAGTAACAACGGCTCTGAAATATCACGTGGGATTTACTATGTGTCACTGGGATGAACCAGGACGAGAATAAAACTAAGCGGAGGCCGTTTTCTGGCATTGATTCCCTTCCACACAGCCACTACTGCAATACAGATCCACATTGACAAGATGAGAGCTGCCTTAACCCAAACCCAGAACCTGAACCTTAACCCTAACCCCAACCTAACCCTAACCCTCAGCCCTAACCGGAACTCTAACCGGAACCCGAACCCAGAACCTGAACCTTAACCCTAACCTTCAACCCTAACCGGAACTCTAACCGGAACCCGAACCCAGAACCTGAACCTTAACCCTAACCCGAATCACAGCCCGAGTCAGAATCCCAGTCAGAACCCCAACCAACAATCTCTAAAACCAAACCCTAACGCTCACCTGAACCTGAACACAAATACAAACCCAAACTATGACCCTGAGCTAAACCCTAAACAATAACCCATAAACCATCAACAGAATTCCTACCCAAATCAAAACACAAAATATAACCTGAAATGGAAACCAGAACCCAAACCAGAACCTGAGCACTACACAGGAACGTTAATGCAAACACAAACACAAACAAAAAACGTAACCCACTGATCATAACCAGAACACCAAACCATAACAGCAGCCACGAACCCCAACACCGACACCCAACCCATAAACCCCAACACTAATCCTGACCCTCGAACCATAAACCTTATACCAGAACCCTAACAATGAACGCCAAAAAAACTCAAACCTGGACCATGACGATTCCCCAAAACTGCGATGAGAACCTGAAAATGAAGCGTAAACACTAAAAAGATGACGACCAAAAATCAATGCCCCCTTCCACAAACCTGGGCCAGAACCAGAAACAAAAACCATGAAAAAAACCATTAACACTTACTCAGATACTAAATGATAACAAACAACAAACAGGTTATTTTATGTAAAGGTAGACAAACCCCTATGCAAACAATTAAAGAAGATGAGAGAGAACATCCAAATTAAAACAATTGGAAATTAAAATGGATACATTACAACAGACACAAAGGAAATCCACAGAACCCTTAGATCATACTATATAAACCTGTACTGTACAAAATAGTGAAGCAGAATAGAAATGGACAATTTTCTGGGTGGGTACCATTTACATAAATTAAATAAAGCATAAATTAAATAAATTTACATAAATTAAATAAAGCATAAATTAAATAAATTTACGTAAATTAAATAAAGCATAAGTTAAATAAATTTACATAAATTAAATAAAGCATAAATTAAATAAATTTACATAAATTAAATAAAGGTGAGCAATTTAAATAGGTATATACTCTTAAAGGAAATAGAAGTTCCCATCAAGAGCAAACAAAATATCCCAGGGCCAAATGGTCCTAATGAAGAATTCCATTAGAACTTCCTATACTCCTCTAAGTGTTGCACATAATATAACCAGAAGGAACTGCAGAGCTAAGGAAACTAAGAGAAGACAGACCAAGAAAAAACCACAAGCACAGAGGCAGCCGCAGCAAAGACCATACCAAGCAGGCAAGACTCTCCTAACAGGATTGGTACAAATGTGCATGCATTTATGTCGGAATACCTCCAAAAATTTGAAAGACAACATGATAGTATGAAAAGCCAGGGAATATACAACAGGAGAATTTGAACACCCTAATCCAGAGGTAGCACATGAAATAGACTTTAAACTTAAAATTATGAAAAATATAGGGACCATCAAAAGAATGTAAAAAAACAACTTTAAACAAAAGGCTGAGAAAAATGACAACAACTCTGAAGAAATGAGAAATCAAAGAAACCCTGGGAAAGAAAACCAAGAAAAAGCAATCAAAATGGTAATAGAAAGATTTCAAGACTTGAAAACTGTAATGGAGGAAAAGGATTCAACAAAATTAGAGAATAAATCTTTCCCAACCTAAAAAATGACATTCCTATTAAGGTAAAAGAAGCATACAGAACACCAAGTAGACTGAAACAGAAACCCTCAATGGCTAATAATAAAAACACAAAAGATACCATATTAAGAAAGAATATTAAGAGCAGCAAATACTTTATACTCACAGCAGGAATATCATCAAGATGAAGTATCAATACCAAATATAAATTTCAGTAATATAAAAGCACCCACATCACTAGAAATAAATTTATGCCCGAAACCACACTAATAGTAGGAGACTGCAGCACTCCTCTCTCAATAAAGGACAGGACAACCAGACAGAAACATAACAGAGAAATAAGAGGAATAATGGAGATGATGAAATAAATGGACTTCATAAATATCTGTAGAACATTCCGCCCTAATAGTAAAGCATATATCCTCTCACCTACTCATAGAACCTGGAGAGATGGCTCAGTGGTTAGAGCACTGCCTGCTCTTCCAAAGGTCCCGAGTTCAATTCCCGACAACCACATGGTGGCTCACAACCATCTGTAATGATGTCTGGCGCCCTCTTCTGGCCTGCTGACACACACACAGACAGAATATCACATACATGATAAATAAATTACCAAGAAAGTAAATATTTAAAAAAATTTTGCAAGCACGTGAGCATTATCAGATGACCATGGATCAAAGTTGAAGTATAACAACTGTTATTACACCAAAAACCGACAAACTCATGGAAAGGGAACAGGCAAACACTAAACCGTACCTGGGCCAGGGAAGAAATAAAGAAATGAAAGTATTCCTTGAATTCAAAGAAAATAAAGACACAACGTAACCACACTGAAAGTGGCACTAGGAGGAAAATCCATCTTCTCAGCACCTCATGAAAAGGTCTATAAAGCTGACCACACTGTGGAACAAAGTAAACATACACAGAAAAAAAATGGAGTAATACACTGTGTCCTATCAAATGACCATGATTTAAAATTAGAACTTGACAACAACAGTACTATCGGAAATCCTACAAAACAATGGAAATTGAATAGCAAACTACTTAACGATGCATGGATCAATGAAAAATAAAATAAATACTTCCTAAAACTCAACAAAAATGAAGGCACGTTGTACCCAAACCTATGTAACACTATGAATGCAGTGCCAAGAGGAAACTTCCTAGTAAAAACAGAAAGCTCACACTAGTGACTTAACAACACATGTGAATGGTCTCGGGGAAAAAAAAGCAGACATGACCAGAATAAGTAGAAAACAGAAAATAAAAAAATTGAGGGTGGGAAAAAAATTAAATAAATTAAATAAATAAAATAAAGAAGATAAACAAACACTAATGCAAACTAATAAAAGACAAGAGGGAACATCCAAAGTAACACAATCATAAATGAATAGGGATACATGACAACAGACACTAAGGAAACACAGAATCCTTAGATCAAACCACAGAAACCTGTACTCCACAAAATTGTGAAACATAAATGAAATGGACAATTTTCTGGCTAGTCAACATTTACCTAAAATAAAATAAGGCTTGGATGAGCAATTTAAATAGCCATATACTCTTTTTTTTAATTTTTTTTTAAATTTATTTATTTATTATGTATACAATATTCTGTCTGTGTGTATGTCTGAAGGCCAGAAGAGGGCACCAGACCTCATTACAGATGGTTGTGAGCCACCATGTGGTTTGCCAGGACTCGAACTCAGGACCTTTGGAAGAGCAGGCAATGCTCTAACCACTGAGCCATCTCTCCAGCCCCCTAGGCATATCCTCTTAAAGGAAACCGAAGCTCTCATCAAAAGCAAACCAAATATCCCAGGGCCAAATGGTTTTAATGAAGAATTCCATCAGAACTTCCTGTATACTCCTCCAGATGTTGCACAAAACATAACCAGAAGGAACATTGCCAGACTCGTTTTATGAGTATGCAGAGTCAGGGGGAAAATTCCTGGAGATCTGACAGCCAAACTAGCGAAAAAAGCAAACTCCAGATTCAACGACTCAGCTTAAGACAAACTGTGGAGAGCAACAAAGGAGAACCCCTGATGTCAGCCTCAGGCGTCCATACATGCGTGAACGTGTATAACCATGTGCACCCCATTCCACATACACACACCTAAGAATTTTCTCTGCATGTCCTTTGTAGCATTCCTTGGGTAAGAATAGGACCTCATACCTATTGCAGGATGATCGTAAAAAATAAGCATGTGAAAAAAAAATAAAAATAAATAAAAATAAAAAAAAATAAAAAATAAACATGTGTAAAATGTCTGGCAATCAAGATCAGAGTTCTATTACCTTTATTATCAAAAAATCTTGGCCAGGCGGTGGTGGCGCACATGCCTTTAATCCCAGCACTCGGGAGGCAGAGGCAGGTGGATCTCTGTGAGTTCGAGACCAGCCTGGTCTACAGAGCTAGTTCCAGGACAGGCTCCAAAGCTACAGAGAAACCCTGTCTCGAAAAACCAAAAAAAAACATTTATCTTTGGTCATATATAAAATACTGACCACTGTACCAAGTGAAGAAACAAAAAAAAATATGAAACTTTTCAAGTAAGAGTCTGAAATGCCGATGAAAACGGGAGCATTTCTTCTGGGTAGGTGCTGGCTGCTTCAATATGAACAGTCTTAAACACCGAACATTAAACCTCCATGGAGGCAATACTAACTGCAGAGCTCACTCCACTGAGTCTGGCAGTTCTATCGTACTACAATTAATAATAATATAATAAATAAATAATAAAATAATAATAAGAGAAAAAATAAATAATAAAATAATAGATAAAATATAAATAATATAAATAAAAAATAAATAATAAAATAATAATAAGATAAAAAATAAATAAAATATAAATAATATAAATAAAAAATAAATAATAAAATAATAATAAGAGAATAATCATGAAAAACACTATAAAGTTTGAGAGTGAAGCGTTTCTATATTAACATCAACAAATGCCTGAGGTCAATTTTTAAATCTGACAAAATTACATGGGGCTCCTGAGAGAGCAAGCGTATTGGCCCTCATGAAGGATTTTTATTTAATTTAGACTCAATTCATTCTTCTTCTTCCCTGAGAATGTGGAGGGCACGGCCAAGCTTAACCTTTGATCTCCGCATAACCAATTTCTAAGTCTGTTTTGCCTCTGTCCATGACGAGAACCAACTTGTTCCAAAATTCTATAAAATGATTTTTCATGTTAAACTCTGCTGTTTCTGGGAATGCTAAAAGCTAGAACTCTTCACATATGTGGGAAAAGTTCTATTTGGACCTTTCAGTTCTGTACCAGAAAAAAGAGACATTTTTTAAGAACTTTGCCACTGTGGCTTATTTAAAAAAAAAAGGCTTTCTAACTTTAAACATGTTTAAAAGGCCTTCTTTCCCTATACATGTGTTTAAAAGTTCAAGGCTTTTTTAATAAAAAAACAAAACAAAATCAAAGTTCATTGTGTGTGTAAACAAAATTATGGAACGGCCTGTATTCCTCTTTATAGATTATTTTTCTTAGTCATCTCATTTATAAATATATGAGTTTTACATTAGGAATTTTCATTTATCGTTTTTCTTTTTGCTTTTTGCTGGGTTGGAACTTGAGGCCACTCCCATGCAATTCAAGTGTTTATTACTGAGCTACTCCCAAATTCAAGATTGAACCTTTTTGTTTTGTTGGGGTTTTTTTTTTTGTTGTTTTGTCTGTTTGGATTTTTTGTTATTATTGTTTTTGAGGTGGAGTATCTCTGTGTAACCCTGGCTGTACTAGAACTCACTCTGTAGACCAGGCTAGCCTCAAACTCAGAGATCTCCCTGCCTCTGCCTCATGAGTGAAGGTTGTAATTTTTTAAAGATAATGAAAAATATGGCTATTTGCTTTTTATCCCTGTAACAAAATACCTCCAGGAACCTAAAATGACTAAAGGTTTCAGAGATCCATGATCAGATGGCTTTACAGTATGGGCCTCAGACAAGACAAAAAAGTAGTGGGTGAAGCACACAGCAGAGAAGGCTGCTTACTCAGCCAACAGACAGTAGTAACTGAGAGCTAAGAAGCCAGAGCAAGGCATCGCTTCACAGAAACACCCCGCGAGGGGCTGGGGAGATGGCTCAGTGGTTAAGAGCATTGCCTGCTCTTCCAATGGTCCTGAGTTCAATTCCCAGCAACCACATGGTGGCTCACAACCATCTGTAATGGGATCTGGTGCCCTCTTCTGGCCTGCAGACATACATGCAGACAGAATACTGTATACATAATAAATAAATAAATATTTAAAAAAATCAAATTTAAAATAAATAAATAAATAAATAAATACTTAGTACCAACTTCACTATTAAAAAAAAACAGTTCACTAATATGTCTAAGTTTCTTTCTCATTTCTCTTCAAAGGAAATGTGTCATAAAAATACACACATTTTATCAAACACACTACACACTAGACCAACACATACACACGATACAAACACACTACACACACCATACTACACCAAACACATATACATACACACATCACACACTACACCACACACATACACACACCACACACATTACACACCACACACACATACACACACTACACCACACACACACATCACACACTACACACCACACACATACATATATACAACTAAACCACATACATACACACATACACACACCAAACACCTCACACACACACATGACACACACATACATATATAGATAATACACACACCACACACACACCACACACACTATAAAGAATCTTAAGAAAGCAGTTAGACCTGGGCATGGGCATAGTCGCACACCTTTAATCTCAGCACTTGAGAGGCAGAGGCAGGCAGATCTCTGTGAGTTCAAGGCCAGCCTGGTCTACAGAGAGAATTTCAGAACCGTCAGGGATACATAGAAATCGTGTCTCAAAAGTACTGAGTTCGAGACCAGCCTTGTCTACATAGAGAATTTCAGAACCGTCAGGGATACGTAGAAATCGTGTCTCAAAAGTACTGAGTTCGAGACCAGCCTTGTCAACATAGAGAATTTCAGAACAGTCGGGGATACATAGAAATCGTGTCTCAAAAGTACTGAGTTCGAGACCAGCCTTGTCGACATAGAGAATTTCAGAACAGTCAAGGATACGTAGAAATCGTGTCTCAAAAGTGCAAAAGGAAAAAAAAAAACATCCGCAGCAAGTAGTTGGTTTAAAAAAATATAGAAAATAAAGAAATTTTCTGGAAAAATAAAGTAAAAATGAACACTGCCTAACTAAGGTTTTCATTAATCTTAAACATAGCCCAATTTCTTGCTATTTTTAGAAGAATTATTTACGTGTGTGAGTGCTTCTATTTGCATGTGTGCCAGCATGAAAGAAGAGGGCACCAGCTCCCATCACAGATGGTTGTGAGCCGCCATGTGGTGGCCGGGACTCGAACCCAGGACCCCTGGAAGAGCAGCCAGTGCTCTTCACCGCTGACCACTCCTCTAGCCCCAACTCCTTGTCATTTTAAGGCAAGAGATATTGTTCTATTTCTCCTTAAACCATGCACCAAACAGAAAATAGCAAGGTAAAGCAAAATTTTAAATCACAAAGGTAACCACAGCTCCTCAAGAATGGCCTGGGTGCCAAGAATGTAGGATCCAAAAATTGTGTATACAGAAGTCAAATTTTTTGAAATTTTTTAAAAAAAATCTATACTTTTTTTTTCAAAAACAATGGATCATGTCAAAGCTTGAAAACATCACGTTTTCTTTGCACATGAAAAATATGGACGTTAATAAGACCTAACAGGAGATGTAAATATCTGGGTAGGGAAGGTCGACAGTCACAGAACTTAGGAGGCGGAGGCAAGGGAATGCATCAACCCCGAGCCAACGTGGAATTACTTTTATTTATTTATTTATTTATTTATTCATTTATTTACTTATTTTATTTATTTATGTATTTATTTTATTATTTTATTTATTTTATTATTTTATTATTTACGTATTTATTCATTATTTTATTTATTTATTTATTTATTCATTTATTTATTTATTTTATTTATGTATTTATTTATTATTTTATTTATTTATTTATTTATGTATTTATTTTATTATTTTATTTATTTATTTATTTTTATTTATGTATTTATTCATTATTTTATTTATTTATTCATTTATTTATTTATTTTATGTATTTATTTTATTATTTTATTTATTTTATTATTTTATTATTTACTTATTTATTTATGTATTTATTTTACAGCCCGACCGCAGTTTCCCCTCCTTCCTCTCCTCCCATTCCCTCCCCCCTCACCTCTGTGCCCCCAGTCTACTGTTTCTGCTGCCTTACTTTTTAAGTTGTCTTTCCTATCCTTGTGAGCAAAATAAAAAATACAACACACAGAGCTCCAGATCTCATTACAGGTGGTTGTGAGCCACCATGTGGTGGCCGGGACTCGAACCCAGGACCTCTGGAAGAGCAATCAGTGCTCTTAACCTCTGAGCCATCCCTCCAGCCCCTATGCACAGTTTCTCATGTTTGTTTTTCAGGCTATTTAAGACAAATTTCTAAAATGAATTTATGAGTTCAAGCAGTAAGACCTTTGAGAGAGTTACAAAAATTTGCATACTGCTTTTCAAAGCTCATAAATTGCACGTTTTTATCTCTTCTGACAAGGTCACATCACTGCATCCTCAAAGACATTGGACATTTTTAGTGTTATAGTAAATTTGTGTTCTAATAAATAAAGTTTTCCTGGAGATCAGAAGACCCTGGGCTACACAAAATCAGAGGTCAGACTGGGGTCACACGGGGGTCAGACTGGGGTCACACAGGTCAGACTGGGGTCACACGGGGGTCAGACTGGGGTCTCACACAGGTCAGACTGGGGTCACACAGGTCAGACTGGGGTCACACAGGTCAGACTGGGGTCACACGGGGGTCAGACTGGGGTCACACGGGGGTCAGACTGGGGTCACACAGGTCAGACGGGTCACAGAGGTCAGACTGGGGTCACACAGGTCAGACTGGGGTCACACAGGTCAGACTGGGGTCACACACAGGTCAGACTGGGGTCACACAGGTCAGACTGGGGTCACACAGGTCAGACTGGGGTCACACAGGTCAGACTGAGGTCACACACAGGTCAGACTGGGGTCATACAGAGGTCAGACTGGGGTCACACAGAGGTCAGACTGGGGTCACACAGAGGTCAGACTGGGGTCACACAGAGGTCAGACCGGGGTCATACTGGGGTCGCGTAAAAGAAAATCAATTTAAGCACCAAAAGGAAGACGGAACAAAGCCTGCGTCTCACCCACACTAAACAAATCCTCTACCCTGAGTCACAGTCTCAGGACTCGAATGTTTCATCACGAGAGAATATTGTATACATAATAAATAAATATAAAAATCAGAATAACGTATACATCATAAGTAAATATAAAAATCAGAATATGGTATCCATAATAAATCAATATAAAAATTAGAATATTGTGTATATAATACATAAATAATTAAATATAAAATTAGAATATTGTTTCCATAATAAATATATAAATAAATATTTAAAAAAAAAACTTAGGAACCTCAGTGATACCTTTCTGACAAGATACCCCCACGGCACAATAACAGCACAAGGGCACTTTATCATGGGAATGACCAACATCTGTCTAATAGAACTTAAGGTCTACTCCATAGGAGGGAATGCACACATTTTATATATTTTTATATATATATATATAATATATATATAAATATATATATTTTTATATATTTTATATATTTTTATATATATATATTTTATAAAAATCATATATATTTATATATATACAATATACTTTCTAACAATCCTCTAAATGCTTACTCTTTTTTTTTTTTTCTGACTCTATACATTTCATTTACTGGAACATTATAAATTAACAATGGAATCAGATCACACTCAGTAACCAGAACAGTGTCGGAGTTTTCATTGATATAGATTACCCATGTCATTATATTCCTTTTTCTATTTTTATTTATTTATTAAAGATTTCTGTCTCTGGAGAGAATATGTAGAGAACATTATAGAGATATACAACAGGTCCACATGGAGAGAATATGGGACCACAGGGGCTCAGCCCCAACTGGTTTTCCTACAATGCACATGAGGGAGTTAAAACTTTAATTTTTATTTAATGTAATCAGAATTTTAATTTCATTTTGATGCAATTAGAACTTTAGTAATTTTTATTTAACGTAATGAGAATTTTAATTTGATTTTAATGCAATTAGAACTTTAATTTTAATTTAATTAGAATTTTCGTTTTGATTTTATTGTAATTAGAACTTAAATTAAAATTCTCATTACAAAAGGAATCAAATGAAATCAAAATTCTAATTCCACTAAATAAAAATTAATTTAACGTAATTAGAATTTTTGATTTGATTTCATTGTCATTAGAACTCTGATTTAATTTTTATTTAACGTAATTAGAATTTAATTTGATTTGATCTTAATTCAATTAGAACTTTAAATTTCATTTAAATTTAATGTAATTAGAACGAGCATCCAGATAGGTTATCAGTGCTCAGTCAGCTTTTCATCAATACCATTTAAGGTTTGCAGCTAAAGCGGAGTCAGGAAGCCTCTCTTTTTTTTTTGTCAAATATTTATTATGTATACAATATTCTAATTTTATATTTAATTATTTATGTATTATATACACGATATTCTAATTTTTATATTGATTTATTATGGATACAATATTCTAATTTTATATTTAATTATTTATGTATTATATACACAATATTCTAATTTTTATATTGATTTATTATGGATACAATATTCTCATTTTATATTTAATGATTTATGTATTATATACACAATATTCTAATTTTTATATTGATTTATTATGGATACAATATTCTCATTTTATATTTAATTATTTATGTATTATATACACAATATTCTAATTTTTATATTGATTTATTATGGATACAATATTCTGATTTTTATATTAACTTATATTAACTCTTATAACTTATATTAGCCCATAATTCTTGTTGTTTCACCTCTACTTCCTGCCTGGTTACTGGTCACACAGCATTTATTTAAAATACAAGGGACAGGGTCCAGACCATTGTCCCATGGCACAAACCATGAAACACGAATTGATAATAATAATTCTTGCTAAAGGCTAATTCACACATAGAGTCCTCGTGTAAATCTTCAAGGACCAATTCCAGGAGACCACGAGAAAGGTAGGAAGCCATGTTTCCGCCAGGAGCGAAGCCACTTCCGCCACGACTTCCGCCAGTACTTCCGCCAGCAGTGAAGCCACTTCCTCCGGCACTTCCGCCAGCACTTCCGCCAGCAGTGAAGCCACTTCCTCCGGCACTTCCGCCAGTACTTCCGCCAGCAGTGAAGCCACTTCCTCCGGCACTTCCGCCAGCACTTCCGCCACGACATTCTGTTGTTGATATAACTGCAGCAGCACGAGGAGCTGGACATGCTGCAAGCCCCTAATCCTGCACATAAATAGCTGGACATGCTGCAAGCCTCTAATCCTGCACATAAATAGCTGGACATGCTGCAAGCCCCTAATCCTGCACATAAATAGCTGGACATGCTGCAAGCCTCTAATCCTGCACACAAGGAGCTGGACATGCTGCAAGCCCCTAATCCTGCACATAAATAGCTGGACATGCTCTACACCTCTAATCCTGCACATAAATAGCTGGACATGCTGCAAGCCTCTAATCCTGCACATAAATAGCTGGACATGCTGCAAGCCTCTAATCCTGCACATAAATAGCTGGACATGCTGCAAGCCCCTAATCCTGCACATAAATAGCTGGACATGCTGCAAGCCTCTAATCCTGCACATAAATAGCTGGACATGCTGCATGCCTCTAATCCTGCACATAAATAGCTGGACATGCTGCAAGCCTCTAATCCTGCACATAAATAGCTGGACATGCTGCATGACTCTAATCCTGCACATAAATAGCTGGACATGCTGCAAGCCCCTAATCCTGCACACAAGGAGCTGGACATGCTGCAAGCCTCTAATCCTGCACATAAATAGCTGGACATGCTGCAAGCCCCTAATCCTGCACATAAATAGCTGGACATGCTGCAAGCCCCTAATCCTGCACATAAATAGCTGGACATGCTGCAAGCCTCTAATCCTGCACATAAATAGCTGGACATGCTGCAAGCCTCTAATCCTGCACATAAATAGCTGGACATGCTGCAAGCCTCTAATCCTGCACATAAATAGCTGGACATGCTGCAAGCCTCTAATCATGCACACAAGGAGCCGGACATGCTGCAAGCCTCTAATCCTGCACATAAATAGCTGGACATGCTGCAAGCCCCTAATCCTGCACATAAATAGCTGGACATGCTGCAAGCCCCTAATCCTGCACATAAATAGCTGGACATGCTGCAAGCCTCTAATCCTGCACATAAATAGCTGGACATGCTGCATCTCTAATCCTGCACATAAATAGCTGGACATGCTGCAAGCCTCTAATCCTGCACATAAATAGCTGGACATGCTGCAAGCCCCTAATCCTGCACATAAATAGCTGGACATGCTGCAAGCCTCTAATCCTGCACATAAATAGCTGGACATGCTGCAAGCCTCTAATCCTGCACATAAATAGCCGGACATGCTGCAAGCCCCTAATCCTGCACATAAATAGCTGGACATGCTGCAAGCCCCTAATCCTGCACATAAATAGCTGGACATGCTGCATGCCTCTAATCCTGCACATAAATAGCTGGACATGCTGCAAGCCTCTAATCCTGAACACAAGGAGCTGGACATGCTGCAAGCCCCTAATCCTGCACATAAATAGCTGGACATGCTGCAAGCCTCTAATCCTGCACATAAATAGCTGGACATGCTGCATGCCTCTAATCCTGCACACAAGGAGCTGGACATGCTGCAAGCCTCTAATCCTGCACATAAATAGCTGGACATGCTGCAAGCCCCTAATCCTGCACATAAATAGCTGGACATGCTGCAAGCCCCTAATCCTGCACATAAATAGCTGGACATGCTGCAAGCCCCTAATCCTGCACATAAATAGCTGGACATGCTGCAAGCCTCTAATCCTGAACACAAGGAGCTGGACATGCTGCAAGCCTCTAATCCTGCACATAAATAGCTGGACATGCTGCAAGCCTCTAATCCTGAACACAAGGAGCTGGACATGCTGCAAGCCTCTAATCCTGCACATAAATAGCTGGACATGCTGCAAGCCTCTAATCCTGCACATAAATAGCTGGACATGCTGCATGACTCTAATCCTGCACATAAATAGCTGGACATGCTGCAAGCCTCTAATCCTGCACATAAATAGCTGGACATGCTGCAAGCCCCTAATCCTGCACACAAGGAGCAGGACATGCTGCAAGCCTCTAATCCTGCACATAAATAGCTGGACATGCTGCAAGCCTCTAATCCTGCACATAAATAGCTGGACATGCTGCAAGCCTCTAATCCTGCACATAAATAGCTGGACATGCTGCAAGCCCCTAATCCTGCACATAAATAGCTGGACATGCTGCAAGCCTCTAATCCTGCACATAAATAGCTGGACATGCTGCAAGCCCCTAATCCTGCACATAAATAGCTGGACATGCTGCAAGCCCCTAATCCTGAACATAAATAGCTGGACATGCTGCAAGCCTCTAATCCTGCACATAAATAGCTGGACATGCTGCAAGCCCCTAATCCTGCACATAAATAGCTGGACATGCTGCAAGCCTCTAATCCTGCACATAAATAGCTGGACATGCTGCAAGCCTCTAATCCTGCACATAAATAGCTGGACATGCTGCAAGCCTCTAATCCTGCACATAAATAGCTGGACATGCTGCAAGCCTCTAATCCTGCACATAAATAGCTGGACATGCTGCAAGCCTCTAATCCTGCACATAAATAGCTGGACATGCTGCAAGCCTCTAATCCTGCACATAAATAGCTGGACATGCTGCATGCCTCTAATCCTGCACATAAATAGCTGGACATGCTGCAAGCCTCTAATCCTGCACACAAGGAGCTGGACATGCTGCAAGCCTCTAATCCTGCACATAAATAGCTGGACATGCTGCAAGCCTCTAATCCTGCACATAAATAGCTGGACATGCTGCATGCCTCTAATCCTGCACATAAATAGCTGGACATGCTGCAAGCCTCTAATCCTGCACACAAGGAGCTGGACATGCTGCAAGCCTCTAATCCTGCACATAAATAGCTGGACATGCTGCAAGCCTCTAATCCTGCACATAAATAGCTGGACATGCTGCAAGCCCCTAATCCTGCACATAAATAGCTGGACATGCTGCATGCCCCTAATCCTGCACATAAATAGCTGGACATGCTGCAAGCCTCTAATCCTGCACATAAATAGCTGGACATGCTGCAAGCCTCTAATCCTGCACATAAATAGCTGGAACTCCTAAACTTGTGGTCAAATAAATAAATAAATAAAATAAAAATCAATATAAAATCAAATAAATCAAGTAGCTAAATGACAAAGTGCTTCGCAATTCCAAACGCAAACTAATTTATTCTTCATAAAAGCTCATCCTAGCCAGCCATGGCGATATGGTAGAATCCTGTAATCGTAGCTACTTTGAAGGTACCCTGGGTGCTCAGTGCTCAGTACCCTGGGTGCTCAGTGCTCAGTAACCTGGGTGCTCAGTGCTCAGTAACCTGGGTGCTCAGTGCTCAGTAACCTGGGTGCTCAGTGCTCAGTGCCCAGGGTGCTCGGTGGTCAGTACTCAGTGCTTACGGATCGGTGCTCAGTACCCTGGGTGCTCAGTGCTCAGTAACCTGGGTGCTCAGTGCTCAGTAACCTGGGTGCTCAGTGCTCAGTGCCCAGGGTGCTCGGTAGTCAGTACTCAGTGCTTACGGATCGGTGCTCAGTACCCTGGGTGCTCAGTGCTCAGTAACCTGGGTGCTCAGTGCTCAGTAACCTGGGTGCTCAGTGCACAGTACCCTGGGTGCTCGGTGCTCAGGACTCAGTGCTTATGGATTGGTGTTCAGTGCTCGGTGCACAGTACCCTGGGTGCTCGGTGCTCAGTACCCCGGGTGCCTGGAGGCTATACTGCTTGCCTATCGTTTATCAATATCTAAATTTTTTACATTCCAAAATTTCTAAAATTCCTACTGAAAAGATGGTACTTTTCCGAGAAATATATAACTTAATTATTTTGGTACTGACTTTTTGACACGGAAGGTTTCATGCTAAGGTTTTCTCTGAGATATAATCACAAAGAACACATTATCTCATATACTTAGCACAAATAGGTTCATTCTTGATATAGAAATTATATCAGACGAGTCATAAATGTTTCAACCAAAATAATGAAACAGAAAGCCTGAGGATAAGCTAATAATGTCAATATTGACGATGATCAAAACGTTCTCCAGGACCTGATTAGTAGAGAACCTCGGAGATGCCCGAAGGCTCCTGCACAAAAAGTTATAAAATTAATTAAAAAGCCATGCAATGCACATGTATTAGTGAGAAAAATATGATGGTGCTATCGTTGGATTTTACAGAAAAAGCACAAGTCATATCAAAAAAATTCTTGCCATTTTTTTTTTATTTTTATTTTTTTTTTTATTTTTTTTGCCATTTTTATTTTTTTTTATTTTTATTTTTTTTTTTATTTTTTTTTGCCATTTTTATTTTTTTTTATTTTTATTTTTTTTTTTATTTTTTTTTTGCCATTTTTATTTTTGATGAAAACTTGATGAATGTTCTGACTCAAAATGTGGAATAGAAGACTATATAAAAATAACCTTAGCAAGAGAAGATCGTTGTTTCTTAAGACAGGGAGATATTGAGTCAGTGGTAAAGTCTTCTTAAAGATAAAAAAAACAAGGTAAAAAGAAAATGAGCAGATTTTCTATGTCCAGACCTTGCGCAGCTGACAAACCACCCAGGACACACGCTTTTCAAATAACATTTTAATTTCCTTCTCTGTTCCTACTAGAAACATGGAGACCAGTTCTCTCATTTGGAAAGTTCTGAGTCAAGGTGAACACAGAATAGAGCTTCACACTTCCATGGTGTGCGTGTGCACATACGGTTTTCCGCACGCTGAGCTTATGAGGTATTGGTTTCTCATCATTCTCTAGTTAGTTAAGAAGTTATATATATATATATATTATAAATATTATAAATATTATATATATATATATTATAAATTAGGTGATCTTGTTCCTTCTCTAGTTAGTTAAGAAGTTATATATATATATATATTATAAATATTATATATTTATATATATCATTATATAATATATATATAATTATATATATAATTATATATATTTATATATAATATATATATTATAAATATTATATATATATATTATAAATTAGGTGATCTTGTTCCTTCTCTAGTTAGTTAAGAAGTTATATATATATATATATTATAAATATTATATATTTATATATATCATTATATATATATAATATATATATATAATTATATATATATAATTATATATATTTATATAATATATATATTATAAATATTATATATATATATATATTATAAATTAGGTGATCTTGTTCCTTCTCTAGTTAGTTAAGAAGTTATATATATATATATATTATAAATATTATATATTTATATATATCATTATATATATATAATATATATATAAAATTATATATATATAATTATATATATTTATATAATATATATATTATAAATATTATATATATATATATTATAAATTAGGTGATCTTGTTCCTTCTCTAGTTAGTTAAGAAGTTATATATATATATATATATATATTATAAATATATATATTATAAATATTATATATATATATTATAAATTAGGTGATCTTGTTCCGTCAGCACATCCAAGCCTCACCCTGGTCCAGCTGAAACAGTCCCTGGTGGACAGGTTATGAAAGCATACGTAAGGTTTTTACTTTTTCCCTAGTGGCTCTGAAAACAAACCCTGGTTATCATCTAGGACATCGATGAGTGGTTCCCAACGTTCCTCATGCTGTGGCCCTTTAATACAGTTCCTCATGCGGTGTTGACTCCCAACCATGAAATTATTTTCATGGCTACTTCATAGCTGATTTTGCTCGTGTTATGAGTCGTAAGTAAATTATTTGTGTTTTCCAGGGGTCGTAGACACTTAGACAACCCCTGCAAAAGAGTTGTCCAATTTCCAAAGGAATCACAATTTTTATTTTATTTTATTTTATTTTATTTTATTTTATTTTATTTTATTTGAGAACTTCTGACCTAGACACTTCTTCCAACACCTTTGCCTTTCTAAAAATCTGTTCTTCCTGGGGCCCTCAGTTGATTATGGCGTGAGCGTGAGTTTCTCCTCCTCCTTTTAAATTAAAATAGAAGCTTTGAAGATTTCCACTATGGAGAGTGCTTGGTGCTAGGTGCTCATTGCTCGGTGCTTGGAGGTCGGTGCTTGGTGCTCAGTAGTCAGTGCTCAGTGCTTAAGGCTTGGTGCTCAGTGCTTGGTACTTGGTGATCTGTGCTTGGTGCTCAGTGCTTGGTGCTAGGTGCTCAACGCTCTGTGCTCGGTGCTTGGTGCTCCGTGCTTGGTGCTCAGTGCTCTGTGCTAAGTGCTCGGTGCTTGGTGCTCGGTGCTTGGTGCTTAGTGCTCAGTGCTCGGTGCTCGGTTCTTGGTGCTCAGTGCTTGGTGCTCAGTGCTCGGTGCTTGGTGCTCAGTGCTCGGTGCTTAGTGCTCAGTGCTCAGTGCTTGGTGCTCGGTGCTCAGTGCTTGGTGCTCAGTGCTTGGTGCTTGGTGCTCGGTGCTCAGTGCTTGGTGCTCAGTGCTTAGTGCTTATTAATTGGTGCTTGGTGCTCAGTGTTTGGTGCTTGGTGCTCAGTGCTTGGTGCTCGTTGCTCAGTGCTACATATGATTTACAAAGTAGGAAATTCATACACCAGCAGTATTAGACTACTTGTGCGTAAGTCCATATCGTTCTCACATTTGCTAAAATTTAATAATTTAGGTCACTAGCTAATTTATAAATAATCCTGACATTCAAGTCAAATTCTGTGACACGAAATCTGGAGCCCATGGTTTTAGTTCATTCTTGTAGAAAACATGGAAAGACAGTTAATGCTTAATCCTGGTAAATCTTAGGAATTTCAATGCTTTCCTAATTTCCAAATCTAAGGAAAATTTTCCCAAAAAGAATGCAACCGAGGAAATGGGTTTTCTAACCAAACTGTGCACTGGCTAAAGTAAAAATTATGGGAATCCTCAAGGTAACACAAAATCCCCTGCTCCAGCTGGGGTACTATGTGCACTGTACCCCTGGGTCAGGCCCAAGGAGCTTCCCTGTCGCTTCCATCTGCGGTGGGCACAAAATAAGGTGGGTGACCTCCATGACCACATTTTCTTTTTTTATATTTATTTATTTATTATGTATACAATATTCTAATTTTATATTTAATTATTTATGTATTATATACACAATATTCTAATTTTTATATTGATTTATTATGGATACAATATTCTAATTTTATATTTAATTATTTATGTATTATATACACAATATTCTAATTTTTATATTGATTTATTATGGATACCATATTCTGATTTTTATATTTACTTATGATGTATACATTATTCTGATTTTTATATTTATTTATTATGTATACAATGTTATGTCTGTGTGTATGCCTGCAGGCCAGAAGAGGGCACCAGACCTCATTACAGATGGTTGTGAGCGACCATGTGGTTGCCGGGACTCGAACTCAGGACCTCTGGAAGAGCAGGCAGTGCTCTAACCACTGAGCCATCTCTCCAGCCCCCTATGACCACAAAAGGTTTGTCTATATACTGAGGTTTCCACATATAGATAGAGGAGTGGGAGCATGATTAATAAAAACTCAGAGACAGGTATTAGGGTTCAACATGAAGAACTCCTCCCATTTTATAATCATCTCTAATTCTGGGATTAAGGGCATGCACCACTACGGTTTGGTTTCTATGGTAAACTAGTGTGGCTACTGGGATTAAAGGTGTGTGTCATTGTAACTACTGGGATTAAAGTATGTGTCATTGGCTGCATAGTCAGGAAGACTGGCCAGTGTGGCTGTTTTACTTTTCCAAGCTTTATTTTTAAAAATACAAATAAAAAAAAAATAAAAAAAATAAAAAAAATTAAAAAAAATAAAAAAAAATAAAAAAATAAAAAAAAATAAAATAAAAAAATAAAAAAAAATAAAAAAAATAAAAATAAATAAAAAAATAAATAAAAATAAAATAAAAAAATAAAAAAAAATAAAAAAAAATAAAAAAATAAAATAAAAAAAATAAAAATACAAATAAAACGACACCACAGAAGTTTGTCTTAAGACCTAAGAAATTAGCTAAATGTGAAAACAGAAATTGTACTAATGAGGAGACCAAAAATAGTTCTCATGCACTAAAACTAACAGATCCATAGCCTGCCCTCAGTTCCCCACACCTGGTCAAGGGTAAGATACCCTTAGAGTTCACAATGGGAATTTTAATTTTGTGTTGGTTTTTATGATAAAATGTATGCATCACCCCACTGTGAAATACATCTAAATAACTACCTCTAAATGAAGCACAGCCACACAAACACCCGCCCGAAGCTCTAACTCTTTAGGTGCAAGGTGTGTCACTTGGACAGGAATTAGTTGGGAAAATAAGATAATACCTAATTTAAAGATATGCTCACAGCCAGTTACGGGCAGAGAATATTCACTTACTGGAAATAGAAGTCAGTTAGCTGTATAGCTGGCTCAGTGATATCATCTTTATATTTATAAATATCTTTACATTGCAACGCAGTTAGCCATCTCTATCGTTTGTATGCTAGATTTCTTTAAATCTTTTTTTTTAATTGAGAAAATGAGAAAAAAAAAAAAACAAGTTTCCACCTCCTTTGTACGCTAGATTTTTATGTCGATGCAATCTCTATCATTTTTTATAAATATCTTTCAATTGCAACGCAGTTAGCCATCTCTATCGTTTGTATGCTAGATTTTTATTATGTAGATTGTTTCTTTTTTTTTCCTTTTTTTTTGTTTTTTCTTTTTTTCTTCCTTTCTTTTTTCGTTTTTTTTTATGTAGATTGTTTTACCACTATTGGTGGTGGTGCTCTAGAGCAGTGGATCTCCACCTTCTTAAAGCTGGGACCCTTTAATGTAGTTCCTTACGCTGTGGTGACCCCAGACCATATTTCACTGCGTACTGTTATTTTGTTTGTGTTTTAACAAACAAAGCTTGTCTGAAGATCGTAGTGCAAAGCTAAACCACTAGAACCCAGGGAGTGGTTTGATCTTCAGCATTAACACCCAGTATCTGACTCTCAGGTTTTTTGTTTTTTTTTTTTTGTTTTTTTTTATTTTTTTTAATTTTTTTTTCAGTTTTTATTATTAATAAGAATTAGGATTCATGCCTACATCATGGCTGCTTCATAACTGCAATTTTGCTACTGTTAAGAAAATAAAATTGTAAAGAAAATATCTGAGATGTGTCCCCTGTGAAAGGGTCATTCAGCCCCAGGAGGTCATGACCTTTGAACCACGAGCTGGAATCTTGTAAAGCAGCCCTCTACCACTGAGCTACACTCACCTGCCGCACTTATTCTTATTTTCTTTCGTTCTTTCTTTTTTTTTATTTTTTTTTTCGAGACAGGGTTTCTCTGTGGCTTTGGAGCCTGTCCTGGAACTCGCTCTTGTAGACCAGGCTGGTCTCGAACTCACAGAGATCCACCTGCCTCTGCCTCCCGAGTGCTGGAATTAAAGGCATGTGCCACCACTACCAGGCTCCTATTCTTATTTCCAGGGGCACAAACATTCAGGTTTTGTAATCTCAGGGGATTGTGAGGAACAACTTCTCCTGTTCCACACAGTAGTACAATGACGACAGTTAACAAAAGTTTAGCGAAATGTTTCCAAGTCAATAGCAGAGAGGATTTTGAAAGTTCCTAGCACAAACAAAAAAAATATTGGAGGTGATGGATACACCAGTTACCGTGACATGATCATGAACACTGTGTCCATGCATTGAGATAGCTCACAGTACCCCATAGCTATAACTCCTATGTAGCAAATAAAACCAAATATAGCCAAGAGTGGTCATATATATCTCAAACCCAGCATTTGGGAGGCAGAAGAAGGTGCATCTTAGTTCCAGGTCAGCCAGAACTACAACAATGAGGGCTGGAGAGATGGCTCAGTGGTTAGAGCATTGCCTGCTCTTCCAAAGGTCCTGAGTTCGAGTCCCGGCAACCACATGGTGGCTCACAACCATCTGAAATGAGGTCTGGTGCCCTCTTCTGGCCTGCAGGCATACACACAGACAGAATATTGAATACATAATAAATAAATAAATATATTAAAAAACAAAAAAAAAGAACTACAACAATGAGACTTTTGTCCAAATAAATAAACTGCAACTATAAGGCTAGTGGAAGGGTTTCAAACTGAAAGACGGTTGACGTCTGCAAACAAACTGGGGCACAGTGAGTGTAGCATCCCATTAACAGGCTCATCCAAGCAGTGGTTCCCCAGCCTCTGGGGTCCTTCAATTCTCCTCTCCTGCATCCTTAATCTTCCATGGATCTCACCGCACGGTTTAGCCCTCAGTTTAGGCAAGCAATCCCGACTGGGACTCAGATTCAGCACTCACACAAGTAACAAAAGTTCAGAAAACGAGAAGGGAGTTAGGGGCTGGAGGAAGGAAGAGGAGGAAAAGGGGAAGAAGGGGAAAGAGGAGGAGGAGGAAGACGTAGCCGTATGAATCTCCACATGGTCTATTCAGAGTAAAAAAAAATAAAGTAGGCAAGGCATGGTGGTGTATGCCTTTCATCGCAGCACTCGGAGGTGGCGGTGGGCGTCAGGCATAATTTGCTGGAAGATTCTGAAGACCACGACACAAGTATCTCTAGGAGCCAGGCTACTAAGTGTTTATTAAATGCACGATAAGATTCATGTGTAACTTCCCAGCTACTGACGTTGATCACTAAACTAAGGAGACACATATCCACTGAGCCGCTTTTCAGGTTCTTTCACTCACACGGGCTTAATGACCATGCATAGAGCCGGCAATGCATTTTTTTTTGTTTTTGTTTTTAATTTATTTATTTATTAAAGATTTCTGTCTCGTCCCTAAATATTTATTTATTTATTATGTATACAATATTCTGTCTGTGTGTATGCCGGCAGGCCAGAAGAGGACACCAGATCTCATTACAGACGGCTGTGAGCCACCATGGGGTGGCCGGGACTCGAACTCAGGACCTTTGGAAGAGCAGGCAATGCTCTAACCACTGAGCCTTCTCTCCACAGCAATGCATTTTGGTGACTTTCTTCAGGTGAGGCAAAATACTGTTAAGAGATGAAGATGATGAGCAAGGAAATGGGGGAGGAGACTCTCGCTGACTGAGAAACAATTTTATCATAATTTCAAAATTAATCTTCAATTTGTAAAAGATAGTCTAAGGAAGAAAGAGCTCAACGAACTAAATTGCTCTAAATGTATATTCTGATATGCATATGAAAGTAATGTGCTCCTCTCAACGATGTTTTCTTCATTTTACTGGCACACCTACAGGTTTCTTACTCTCTTCTTTTAGTCTTTAAAACCAAATCTCACTTCTAAGACAAAGTGTGAGGTAGTCCCTTCTACTGCTAAATTACATAGAAGACAATTTCAATTATGTTGTCCTGTAGACAGAGCAAGGGACCCATTTGCTAAAAGTAATGGAGAAACTCGGGCACTTTGAGGACTCCTCAGAATAGCTACCTTATTTCCTTTGGAGGGAAACTGTAAAAGAGAAAGCACCAACTGAGGCCTGTTAGAAATCAGTAACCCTGGCATGCATGCTGCTTAGGTTTCATCAACTGTGACATGGAGAAAATGACTTTAGAATATAAGTTTATGCTGAAATAAGAAAACCACCTAGTTCGGAGATCAGTTTCCTCCCTCGTATTGCTATGGCTACATGGAATGCCCTATTTCCATTACAAAAGATGTCTGAGAGGTAGCTACATGTAAACATTCAGTCCATACACACTAGGGGATGTATCTGGTCTTTCTGGGTGCTGTTTAGAACTAAAAATCAGGTTCATAACTACCAACCACCCATCCCTTCCCAAAAACTAATAAATATTGCAGAAACTCAAGAATGACCCAACATAGTACCAAGTGGTCCTTCTGAGTGATGCATAGTTGTTGTGCCAGGACTACTAATTTCTAATAGGCCTCTGCTGTCGCTTCCCTTGACCCTAGTTATCCTCTTCAGGGAGAAGGCAGGAGAGATTCATCCTGATTCACCCTGCTGTCGACCAAATGTGGAAAATTCTTTAAACACGGCTACTTTTCCATTTTGTCTACACACTGAAATCATCTGAGGAACTTTCAAAACTTTAAACGCCCAAGTCACACCCCAACCATGCACATCATAATAACTAAGGGGTGGGTGGGGCAAGTCACCTATACTTTTCGAAGTGTCCAGTATGGTCCAGGATGAAGCCAAGATTGATACCTGCTATGCTGGATCGCCCCTCTTGATTTCGAGTGATTTTTGCCGTAAGTGAAATCAGAAAAGCCAACCTGAAGCAAGTCAGAACCACAGCCATGCACAGAAGGTACAGTGGGATCCCAAACACAGGGACGGTACAGGTGCCGCGCTGAGTTCCACCAAGGGTTACCCCGCGCCTCACTGGAGGACCATGCTTTCAAACAGCTTGCCCTTCCAGAAAAAATAAGTCGGCTAATTTTAAAGGTACCATTGTCTGTATTTGTCTGTACTCATTAGAATTTTCTTCAAAAAAAAAAAAGGCAAATCTCTTGAGAAGGACAGAGAATGTGTGCACCCGGACCCAACACAAACTACAGAGGAGCTCTAATCCCCCTGGCTGCCTAGAAAGCACCTGCCCCGCTCTAGGCGGGGAAGCGCCCAGCCCACAGTCACTGCACCTGCCAAGCATTGCCTGCACCTGCCAAGCCTTGCCCGCCCCTCCTACCTTCCAGCAGCTCGTCCAAGCTGGTGACCTTCCGACTGCCGTCTATGGTGTAGATTGTGCGGACGCCCTGAGGCAGGTTCACATTGTCAGAAAACAAGAGGGTCAGCTCTGTGAGAAGCGAATCAAAGGAACTGAAGCTATCATTGGAGATGGCAAAGACCAGGCCATTGAAGTAGCAGTCCCCATTCCAGTAGAAGCATGCCTTCTTGGCCTTCTTCTCAAAGCTTAAGGCCTGCAAAGTCCGCGTGTGGTAGAAGCTGCAGTGTGCACTGTGCTCCAGGCTGGGGGATGAGCCCATTGCCCTTGGGGCCAGAGATGCTGCTGCCCCCTGAGGAGCTGGGAGCCCCTCTCCGTGACCCTGGCAGCGGCCTTTTGTCCCGTTCTTCAAAATGCTACAGTGCAATGCTCCTGGTGCTGGCCATCGCGGTTGCTCAGAGAAAGCTCTCCACAAATGAATAAATTAATGAAGGAACGTCCCCACCGCCCCAGCCGCAGCGCGCTGTGATCTGGGCGCTCTGGCCTTAAAGCATTGGAACACCTGGCCCGAGCACGGGGGCCGTGCTTGCAGGTGGGCCCGCTCAGCCAGCTAAAAGTGTTGGCGGCTTGCAGCTGCCCAGCTCATTGTTCCGCGCACCCTCTCCTTCACCGCCGCCAGCTGGGGAGCCCCAAGCCCCCTAAGTGCCTCCTTCGCCCGGCCATGCCTCACACATAGCGCGCGGGCAGTAGGCCAGAAACCACTAAGTTGAAAGGCCCAAGGCTTGCCCTGGTTCGCGTCCGGCTCGCTATCAGGCGTGCTAAATGGAGGAAGTGGAGGGGATGGGATGGAGCGCGAGCGTGGGCGTGGGCGAGGAGCCTCTGGGCTGTGTCACTCGGCCTGGGGTCCCGGGTTCCCGTCGCCACCTTGCCAGGTCTATCCAATGAGCGGCAAAGCTGACAGGGATCCTCACACCGCCCTGGGCCCCTGAGGGAAGAGCGCAGCCTCCTCCCACGGGCGCACGCTTACGGGCATTCGCACTCGCGGCCGCCTGGCAGAGCCTGGATCCGGGAGGACTCCTTCTACCACTCTTGGGATACCACAAACCGCAAGGAGAGGGAGGTGGTGAGGAAGAGGGCGGCGCGGCTTGAGGAGCAGCTGGACCTTTCATGGGGGCCCCGCCCTCCAGGCAGCGGGAGCCGCGTGCTCCCGGGGGCGTGGACGCGTGCTCAGCAGCTGTGGGGGAGGGGGGGCTAGCATAACCAGGAACATTGCCAGAGCTCTTTTTATGACTATGCAGTAAGATTGATGCGAAAACAAAAAGACTCAAAAGAGGAAGGGAAGAAAAAACTAATCTCAATTATGAACATGAATGCAAAAATGCTCTATCCCATCCTAGCTTGCCACCAAGGACTCCTATCCATCTGGAGTGTGTTGATGTCCATCACCACAGTCTGCTCCAGGGTGAAGTAGATATAAGAGACTCCAGAGCTGAGGAAACTAAGAGAAGACAGACCAAGAAAAAACCACAAGCACAGAGGTAGCCGCAGCAAAGACCATACCAAGCAGGCAAGACTCTCCTAACAGGATTGGTACAAATGTGCATGCATTTATGTAAGAATACCTCCAACAATTTGAAAGACAACATGATAGTATGAGAAGCCAGGGTATTTACAACAGGAGAATTTGAACACCCTAATCCAGAGGTAGTACAAGGAATAGATTTTAAACATAAAATTATAAAAAGTTATAAAATTTATAAAACTATAAAAAATATAGATCATACCACAGAAACCTGTACTCCACAAAATTGTGAAACATAAATGAAATGAACAATTTTCTGGCTAGTCACCATTTACCTAAAATAAAATAAGGCTTAGATGAGCAATTTAAATAGGCATATACTCTTTTTTTTAATTTTTTAAATTTATTTATTTATTATGTATACAATATTCTGTCTGTATGCCTGAAGGCCAGAAGAGGGTGCCAGACCTCTTACAAATGGTTGTGAGCCACCATGTGGTTGCTGGGACTCGAACCCAGGACCTTTGGAAGAGCAGGAAATGCTCTTAACCTCTGAGCCATCTCTCCAGCCCCCTAGGCATATCCTCTTAAAGGAAATCGAAGCTCTCATCAAAAGCAAACCAAATATTCCAGGGCCAAATGGTTTTCATGAAGAATTCCATCAGAACTTCCTGTACTCCTCCAAATGTTGCACAAAATATAACCAGAAGGAACATTGCCAGAACTCGTTTTATGAGTATGAAGTAAGATTGAGGCGAAATCACACAAAGAATCAACGGAGGAAAAGGATTAAAAACTAATCTCAGTAATGCACATGAACGACAAAATACTCAATAAAACGATGGCAAACCAGATCCAGGAATCTATTTTAAAAACCTACATAATAAATTCAGCCTCATCCCAGAGATGCAGGGATGATACAACAGTCATAAATGCAGTAACACAATCCATGATATAAATAAACTTAAAATACATGAGGCTCTCAGCATAGCCCATTAATCATGCATGGGATATTGGCACTGAAAATTAAGAAACAGCATAACCTGTATGTATAGATTATACATATTATATTATATACAGATTATACAGATTATACATGTTATATTATATACATATTATACATATATTATATACATATTATAAATATCATACATATTATATTATATACAGATTATACAGATTATACATGTTATATTATATACATATTATACATATATTATACATATATTATATACATATTATATTATATACAGATTATACAGATTATACAGATTATACATGTTATATTATATACATATTATACATATATTATATACATATTATACAGATTATACATGTTATATTATACATATATTATGTACATATTATATACATATTATACATATTATAAATATCATACATATTATATTATATACATATTATACAGATTATACATGTTATATTATTATATACATACTATACATATTATTATACATATTATACATGTTATATATTATATTATATACATATTATACAGATTATACAGATTATACATGTTATATTATTATATACATATTATACATATATTATATACATATTATACATGTTATATATTATATTATATTATATACATATTATACAGATTATACATGTTATATTATTATATACATATTATACATATATTATATACATATTATACATGTTATATATTATATTATATACATATTATACAGATTATACAGATTATACATGTTATATTATATACATATTATACATATATTATATACATATTATAAATATCATACATATTATATTATATACAGCTTATACAGATTATACATGTTATATTATATACATATTATACATATTATAAATATCATACATATTATATTATATACATATTATACAGATTATACATGTTATATTATTATATACATACTATACATATTATTATACATATTATACATGTTATATATTATATTATATACATATTATACAGATTATACAGATTATACATGTTATATTATTATATACATATTATACATATATTATATACATATTATACATGTTATATATTATATTATATTATATACATATTATACAGATTATACATGTTATATTATTATATACATATTATACATATATTATATACATATTATACATGTTATATATTATATTATATACATATTATACAGATTATACAGATTATACATGTTATATTATATACATATTATACATATATTATATACATATTATAAATATCATACATATTATATTATATACAGCTTATACAGATTATACATGTTATATTATATACATATTATACATATTATAAATATCATACATATTATATTATATACATATTATATTATATACATATTATACATATATTATATACATATTATATTATATACAGATTATACAGATTATACATGTTATATTATATACATATTATATACATATTATACATATTATAAATATCATACATATTATATTATATACATATTATATTATATACATATTATACATATATAATATACATATTATATTATATACATATTATACAGATTATACAGATTATACATGTTATATTATATACATATTATACATATATTATATACATATTACATACATATTATACATATTATTATACATATTATAAATATCATACATATTATATTATATACAGATTATACAGATTATACATGTTATATTATATACATATTATATACATATTATACATATTATAAATATCATACATATTATATTATATACATATTATACAGATTATACATGTTATATTATATACATATTATACATATTATTATGCATATTATAAATATCATACATATTATATTATATACAGATTATACAGATTATACATGTTATATTATTATATACATACTATACATATTATTATGCATATTATAAATATCATACATATTATATTATATACAGATTATACACATTACAATTTCAAACATCAGCCATCTTTTGGAAAATTGTTGAGCGTATTTGGAAAAATACTTCAATACAAACGGGTCAATTGGGGCCCATAGGGTTAACTTTGTAACAATTGTTCTGCAATATCCCAACTTGGGATTTGCTTAGTGTTACCAGGATGAATCAAGCCAAGAATAAAAAGTGAACAGGAGGCCATTTTCTGGCATTGATTGCCTTGCACACGGCCCATAATGCAATATTATGCATATTTGGAAGATATTGAAAGGCTCAGTCGTTGGAACAGCAGTATCCGGTTCTACTTGTAAAATTACCTTATTCAGGAATACCAATGTTAAGGCCTATGTGCTACTTACTTACATATGTATTTTAACCTGGAAGAGTCCATTTCACTACTGGAATTAGTAGTAAAGATTTTCTATTTTATTCATGTATTAATTTATGATATTCATGTATTAATCCCTCTGTTCAGTTTAATCCTCATCACTTAGGACACGACAGCAACATAAAAGAAATATTTATCTGTGCAAGAACTTATTACTTTGCCTTGTAATTGGAATTCAATAACGATGGGCATTACTGATAAAGCTCATAATGATTTTTAACATGAATAGAAGGTTATTCAACCTCATCTTTGGGGCAATGCTGCTTCTCGATCTCTCATTGAGCACTTGCGTGAGGATATAGGACTTGCTTTTCCTCATCGTATCCTGATTCAGATTCTTCTACCATTGCACACATTTATGACGATGCATTGACATGATAATATGGAAAATTATTGCAATCATTCTTATGCCTTTCTATTTCTGATGATGTTTCAGTTTGTTTCAAATGCGGACAATTTTCATACTTTTACTATTACTATACATATTAATAGTTTTACTATTATTTACTTATTAATAATTAATCATTAATAATTAATTTATTATTAATTATTTACTATTAATATACATATTAATAATTTTACTATTATTTACTTATTAATAATTAATTATTAATAATTAATTTATTATTCATTATTTACTATTAATATACACATTAATAATTTTACTATACATATTAATACTCCTTTTACCACAAATAAAAATCAAAAAAAAAAGGAAAATAATGAATGCACCAAACTACCTTAGAGTGCAGGCTACTCGTGGTAGAGATGAGACAACGTCGGGAAACGGTTGCATGAGAAAACAAGCATCGATGAAAGCAAACTCTGCCTATTTCTCAAATGTTCTCTCAGAATCTATACCATGGATAAAGAATTTGGTTTTGAGCGCAGTTGCTCACACTGTACCAGTCACAAAGGAGTGCTTTGCTTCTGTATACGTGTTGCCTTGTGTCTATGGACTTATTTTCATTTTTATTACTGAAAAATGATTGTTTATTTTTATTATATTATTTATTATTAATATAAAAATGAAATATTTATTATTTCATTTTTATATTCATTGAGGTATTGTTCTGGCAAGGAGAGGTGAGAGTTGATCATGACCATGTACGTGAGTCAAGAGGGGTTTCAGAGTTGAGGTTGTGCTTTTGAGTATGTATAAAAAGCCATAATAAAGAAATCTTATTGTGCAGTTGTTCATACTCTGCATCCCCGTGTACTGATTTACAAGACAACCATACCAAGGGACCACAACGCAGTAGATGTTGAAAGGTGGTACCAGAACAGGGACCATAAAGAGTAAAAGTTAGGAAAGGATTTAAATTATAAACCAGATAAGGAATCTTCATTACAGGGTAATGGGACGAGCCAAATCCTCTCTGTACCTTGCTATCCTAAAGCATTCAATAAAAACTCATAGGGTTCCCATTTCTCTTTCTGATTTAGAAATGTGTGTGGAAATAATGAAGCCTTAAAATTCTTTGGTATCCAGAAGGCACCTAAGATATAGATACTTGGTAAAGAATTAAAGCTAATGTTGAAAAAGCTCTGAGATAGGGTGAGAAAGTACTTGTCTATTTCTGGTCTTATAGGGTTTATGAGCTTTACTGTTTTCAAAGAAAAGCAAATGAAAATAACTAGCCACAGTGTCAAAATTCAAAAATTTGGCTCTTTGTCAATGGGAGTCCATGACATGTAACTCCAGCATACAGAGGCTGGGAGGAAAGCTGCTATGCATCAGTTGCCTCCTTGGGCTAAATAACAAAACAACAATAAAACAATTCCATTCAGGATAGCAAGGGCAGACCTAAAAATTTCAAGTCTTTTGCAGTAATAAAAGTACATTTGAGGTACCATTTTTGTTCCAATTTTCTTCTCCATTGTTGTGATTAAACTCTATCCAAAAGCAACTTAGATAATGAGGTTTATCTGGTTGATATCCCTAGATCATAGTCCATCCTTGTGGGAGCTTAGGGTGGAAACTCAAGCTAATAAATGAAGACAATACATGGGGAAACATTGCTTCCTACCTTTCTCGTTTGTCTAAGCTAGTTCTCTTCTGCAGGTCCACTTGCTTAGAGATATTGTCAACTCAGTGGAAGAGCCTTCCCACACTTTAAATCAATACAATTTCTCTCAGATGCAGCAATTAGATGTTCTCATCTATGCCCACCCTCAACTGATGCTTCTTCAGATAACCCTAGGCAATGTCATGTTGACAGGTGAGGCTAATTAGGAAAAAGGCAATAATATACAAGGAGGTTTTAAAGATCGAAAGTAAATGTATTAATCACATCCAATCACTTAAACAGCCAAAGCCCAAACAGCAACTGGAAAACACAGAAATGTCAGGGAATGGAAAGAGGAAGGCCTCTAAGAACAATAAATAAAAAAAACTAAAACCAACTCTCCACAGAAACTTCTCAAACCAACGAAAACATAAGGAACTTTTAACATGAAATTTTCTAGATACAAAATTGTTGAAGGCCGATCATTTTCCAGAGGAACAATCAGATGATAATAAAACTAACAATATAGATTGCAGCACTCAAAAAATGAGACATAAAGACATAGCCTACAAATATAGACTATAATTTCTTAAACAGAAATGACAGGATTCTAATCAAAATCAAACTACCAGAAATCAATGACGATAACTCATCCAGTACACCACATTCTTTGGAGAGATTCACTTGAAGCCTTCTGAGGTTTTAACTTTGTAGAAGATATTGTGACTACTAAAAGGATATCACCAGGCAATGGTGGCGCACGCCTTTAATCCCTGCACAGAGAGAGAGGCGGATCTCTGTGAGTTCAAGGCCAGCCTGGTCTACAGAGCTAGTTCCAGGACAGGCTCCAAAGCTACAGAGAAACCCCGTCTCGAAAAACCAAAAAATAAAAAATAAAAATAAAAAAAAAGGATATCATTCTATTATGATAAAGAATAGGATGTCTGTTAGGGTCACTTAGACAACATTTTGCTTACTATTGTTGTGTCCAGGTGGCATGCAATTATTGAGGAGGGGGCAGACCACTAAAATCTATTAAACCAGAAGCAAAGTTGATTCCAGAAAAAAAGAAAAAACCTCCATGGGGCACACAAAGCTTATCAGTTATATCTGATCACCACCTGAGATCGGATTTCTATATCAGTGGCGATGGGAGATTTACAAACTACCCTATTTATAGCAAGAAGCAAGCATTATGCATGAACAAAAGAATTTTTATAACCTTGAGGTAAAGCTCAGGTACTAAATGCTTTGTTTGTTGTTACCATTTCCAATATCAGGGTTTTTCAGTGAAACTAGGGTTTGCATTTAGCCTATTGTTTCTGTCTGCCACTTTCTGGTGTTCTTTGTTGAAGTTCTGTAATCCCTTGATACTGACAGTTTTGCATGTCAAGACAGGGTATGGGACAATGCACAATAAAAAAGTCATGTACATCCCTTAATTTAAAAGTTAACTCAGCATTTCTTAAAACTGAAAAATGCAGCTGTTCTAGAATTATTATACTTTCATGGCACACAGGTTGTGAGCCTATAATGGCCCCTTGAGCACCATGTTAGAGGTCTTTGACTGAGAAGTGGGTCTTTTGGCTGGTTGTAAAACATGGTTGTCTCATTTGTTATAGGAATGTACCTTAATGGCTTATTAATCTTGGTGAACAAACATTTGCATCTCATGATACTAATATCTAACAGGCATGGTTAGCATACTACTTATCTTTGGGGAATTTGGGATGCAGCCCTCCCTTACTTAAATTCTACTGTGTGACTTAATGTCTCCTAAGAACTGGTAAATCCTTATACCATTAATGCTACTATCAATTATGCTCTACTTCAATTTAGCAGTGGAGTGCTACTCTACACAGGAGAAACCGTTTACAAGCTCCACAAAATTAACTACAAATGGATCCTAAACATAAATGTTAAAAGTGCAGAACTTCTAAAGATACTGTGGTCTCCGAGTTTGGAAAATATGGTGATATCTCTCCACATGCGGCAAAATAAGCACTACAGCCACCACCATTGGCAGCTGCCAATGCTCTGCTCAGTGCAGACACAGCCCAGGCAGTGAAGTTATTCAGAGACTGCCATGGAGAGTTGCAAGGATCACTTAGGACTACTTACTTAGGATAAGGCAGGAACACACTAAACTCTTTGTCCACTGGCTCCCAACCAATCAGGGGAGGACTGTACAGATCAGCAGCACTCCTCAGCAGGCTAGTTTATGGACAGTGGCCCCTGACCCGCCAAGCACAGCCACTCCAAACTCCCAGCACTCGGGAGGCAGAGGCAGGCGGATGTGAGTTCGAGTCCAGCCTGGTCTACAAGAGCTAGTTCCAGGACAGGCTCCAAAACCACAGAGAAACCCTGTCTCGAAAAACCAAAAAAAAAATAAAAATAAAAACCGTGGGAAGAGCAGCCATGTGCATGAAGCCCAGCCACTCCTCCCTACCTGGGGACATTGGCCCCTTACTCACCTTGACCCATCTGTGGAGAGCAACCCCTCATTCACCATGGTACAGCTGACAAACTCTCTCCCCACAAGGGAACCCAAGACACAGTGCACAAGAGACTGTGATTTCTTCAGGAAGCGATAAACCGGGAGTCCTTGCTCCCTGAAGAACCCATCCATTTGACTGGTGGAGGCTCTGATTGGTTAGTGAGGTCTGAGTGTCAGAATCAGGTGAGCAGAAGGTCCCAGCAATGGCTGCTAATCAGACCTATCCCAGATTGACTGTAGAACTAAGTCAAATTCAACAGCAAGTCTCTTGCTAATGTAAATCAATGGGTTGGGTTTTAAAAAGAAGTATACAAATTCAGAAAGGGGCTAATCAGACAATGTTGCACAAGAGAAACATTGGGTAAACCAAGAACATTATAAACAAAGTCCACAGTGGTGTTGGAACTGATAACCATAGTTTTCACCCTTCTGTGAAAAGTCTTGGGTTCTGAGGACCCAGACCAGCAATGGAAGAGGTTGCTCAGCTTCCATGTAAAATGTTAGTCACTGAGTGCTGTAATCTAACACATGGAGTTGCATTCAATTGTCTGTTTCTCAAACATCTCAGCTGACTTAACTTTATCCAATCAGGATTGTACATATCTGCATAGATCTGCTCATTGGAAACTGAATACTCAGTAGTTCAAGCTCCGATCCCTAAATTGCACACCCACGACTTCTGTCTGTCTTCACTCACATGGAAGGAATTAATACATGCAGGGAAATTATAGAGAAAGTCACTCATCATGCCCCATCAGTCAGTCCTTCTTTAAAATGGAGACCCCTGCAGCTCACTGCCTTCAAGTTCAGTCTGTGACCTGGCTATTATCTGTTTTCTCAGAGCAGTGTTCCTCTGCTTCTGGTCTGAATGGAGAAGATAGGCTCCATAAACAAATCCTTTCCCTGTTCTGCAATGGACAGTCCACTATGTGCTCAAACTGGCAATTTCAGAATGCTGTGGTGCTGCAGACGTGCAATCCAAGGTTTAGAGTGTTTAGGCAAGAAGACAAGAAGGGGAATGCCTTGTGGGGCTACAGACAGGGTTCAAATATACTTCAATCAACATAGGAGACCTTGACTCAAAATTTCTTTTCATAAAGACTAGAAATGCCAATGTTCTAGAATTAATATACCTTTATGGCACAACAGGACTTAATGGGGTTGTGACACTGGCATGGTCTCTTGAGCAGCATTAAAAGGATGGTTTTTTAATGGAGAAATGGGTGTTTCTGCTGATTGTAAAACAGGGCTGTCGCCTTTGTTTTGGGAATGCAGCTGGTTAATCCTAGGGAACAAACATTTATGTCTTATACTAATCTCTAACATGTGCAGTTAGCATACCATTAACCTTTGGAGGATTTGGGATGCAACTCTCCCTTATATAAATTCTACTTTGTGACGTAATATTTTCTAAGTATTTATACCATCAATCCTAGTCTTATCACAGTAACAGTGGAGTGCTACTCTATAAAGGAACTACTGTTTACAAGCTCCACAGAATTAACTACAGATGGATAGTAAACCTAAATGTTAAATGTTCAAAGTGCAAAACTTCTGGAAGATACTAGAGGGACCAGGGCTCTCCGACCTTGGCAAATCTGTGTTACATGGGGCTGATTTCATAAAGGATATTTCAAAGCACAGTCCCGCTCCCTGTGCTCTGCACAGATGCAGTCAGGAGAGTGCCAGTCGGCCCAAGAGATACAAAGAACATGCAGGACCACTCAGATCATGCTGGAGCACACTGGATGATGCAGGACCAGGCAAGAATATAAAGAAATCTGCATCTGATCACTCACTACCACATAGCCAGGGGAAGATGAACCACACTGGCTCTCGTAGCTCAGCACCAGAGAACTTATACATGAAAATCGTAAGATTATTCAGGAATTCCATGGGTACGATTCAGATAAAACTCTGACAATTACTGCCCTAAGCTTCACTGAGCTCAAGAGTATATTGCTGAGCTTCAAGACCTGACAGCCAGCCATCCAGAACTGTAAAATGTGTCATTGCACTATTTAGCCACATGGTGGCAGCACGCGTCTACTATACTGCCGCCCGGCAAGAGACTCATAAAGAAGGAGTCTGAGAAGACTAAAAGAAATAGTGACTAGGCAAAAATGCTACATTCAGGGAACAAACACTATAGAAGTCCATAGGACAATGAGAGGAACTGCATCCCAGGAAGCCTGTAGCCAGGTGATAAGGCTAAAAGAGAGACTTCACTCAGGCCTTACCACCACCTAAGACTCTCTCCACTGAAAGTCTAAGCTATGATGAAGAGAGCATGGACCTTACAGCCCTCTCCTACTTATCACTTTTTCCTGTTTCTGGTCTGCCTGGTCCCACAGAAAACAAGAAATGCTTCTGTTTGGTTTTAATTTTCTGATCACCCAGATGTTTTAAATGAGCAAAGGATTCTGTTCCAGGTTGGTATAAATAGGAGCTGATATTTATTTCTGGTAGAAAGGACAGCTTAGTTACATCAGTCACTGCAATAGGGGTTTGTTCTGAATCCCAACTAAAGAGAGTTCTTTACTATAGGTTATAACCTATAGGTTTCTAGAGAGGGTGGGTGATCTAAGGCAATGTATGGCTTTGTACAAGCTCAAATTTTGGGGGGTTGCTATATGCCTGAAGTCAGGAAGGCAGAGAGGTGAGGACCTAATTTTAATCCCCAGAAACCACAAGGTAGAACCAACTCCCACAAGCTGTCTTCTGTCTTTAACATGTATGCTATGGTGCATGAGTGCATGTATGCCCACAAAAATGCACACACATGCACACATAATAAATAAGTTTTCGAAGTTATGCCTGAAGACTCAGAACTGGGTACAAAGACTCACACTTGCAATCTCAGCATCTCGAATACTAAAGCAGTATTCTGCTTTAATACCAGGCCGCCTTAGGTTGTATGAAACCCTGTCTCTGAAAGAACATGATAAAGGACTGAAACCCTAGATTATGAGCTTCACTGCTACAAAATTTCCAGTGACCTCGAGCAAACACCTCTTGTCACCTTTCTGATTGTCAGTTTTCTGGTAAACAAACAGAAGTCTGAATCAAATGTCCCGTGCTAGGCTAGGATCTACTGTTCTATGCTTATCCTCCTGGGATCCTTTACTTTCTGTCACTGAACAAACTCAGAGTGTGGTGAGTGCCGCTTTTCCACCACCAGTGCCAAATGATCTTGAACTCCTTCAGTCCTGAGCCAAATTGAAGTCTGGCCATGTGATTCCATAGTAAGCACCAGACATAACAAGTTTTTAAAAATGTCCTAACTTCATTCATTCTGACCCTAAACAATAAAGAAGGCAAGGAGAAAGGTTTCTGCTTCTTGGGTTCACATAGACTTCCAGCAGACAATAAACATCCACAAGTTAAGACCCAGGGAGGTGCTGTCTTGTGGTAATCAAGATCAGAGTTAAGATAATAAGACATCAGATGGCTCCTCTTTTCAGAATGTAGTGTTTCCTACTCTTTGTCTCTCTCATGTCTGTGAGCTACACCTAAGCATCCTACCTCGAATCTGGAAACTCCTCTGAGACAGCAGTCTCAGCGCAATGCCTGGGTGTAACACACACACACACACACACGGTAGCTCCTCAGCTGACTTTTAGAATGCAGCCTCCTGACATAATAGGTCTACAAATCAGGAATGATTTGATTGATCTAATCAATCAGCTCTGTTGTCTGATCAAGTGAGGAACACCCCTCCAAAAGGCTCATGAAAATACTTCCATGTGTGTTGTGTAGCATTTTGTTTGTGTTCTGACAAATAAAACTGGCCTGGAGATCCAGGGTGGAGCTAACCACTAGTTGACCATAGGAGCCCGGTGGTGGTGGTAGTGGTGGTGGTTGGGTAGAGACAGAATCTCACCCTTTTAAATGCAGAAAGGAGATGCATAGAAAGCAAATGGTGACTGCTCCCAGTTCTCTGGTCTTCCAGGTTTTTACTCCCATATCTGTCCCCTGGTTTTTATTGATTAAGTGTAGTTGGATTTACGCGTCACCTTTGTAACATAGATCATGTTTTACTTTAAGTTGTTCAAAGAATTCATTGCTTAAACCATTAGCTTGGGAGAAAGATCTGGAAAACAAGCATGACAAGACTTTGATCACAGACTGCCTCCAAAAAACGAATAGCTAGCTAGCGGTGCAAAGAAAGCAGAAAGGGTTTTTGCAAAGTTAGAACTGAAACAAATCTAACTCTGCCCATGCCCCCATTGTACTCAGTGAACAGGATAACTGTGGCAGAGAGCCTTGTGTCTTCTTATTATTTCCCCAGGCTCTTTTGAGCCTTCCTGATGACAAAGAGGGGAAAGACAGTTTGAATAATTGCCCTGCAGGGAGACAGGCCATCTCTTCAACAGTATAATCAACTTTTACAGGGAGGAAGGCAGAGTCTGTGGCAGTTGAATCAATACTATGGACCTATCAGGACAGCACCAGCACCAGCAGAGAACTTATACATGAAAATCGTAAGATTATTCAGGAATTCCATAGGTACAATTCAGATAAAACTCTGACAATTACTGCACTAAGCTTCACTGAGCTCAAGAGTATATTGCTGAGCTTCAAGACCTGACAGCCAGCCTTCCAGAACTGTAAAATGTGTCATTGCACTATTTAGCCACATGGTGGCAGCACGCGTCTACTATACTGCCGCCCGGCAAGAGACTCATAAAGTAGGAGTCGGAGAAGCCTAAAAGAAATAGACTCAAAAAAATCAGGTAAGTTTTTGTAAACAATCACTTTAAATGTATCCCAAAGACAGCACAACAAAGTGAGTTTGGTCCAATCACGTCATCTAAGAGAAAAGGCCCTCTCCACCACACTTTTAACAATGGCTCTTCCTCCACCAGTGACTAGGCATTCAGGGAACAAACACTATCGGATCCGCCAGTGACTAGGCAAAAAACGCTACATTCAGGGAACAAACACTATAGGAGTTCATAGGACAATGAGAGGAACTGCATCCCAGGAAGCCTGTCTCCAGGTGAAAGGCTGAAAGAGAGACTGTTCACTCAGGCCTTATCACCACCTAGGACTCTCGACTGAAACTCTAAGCTATGATGAAGAAAGCGTGGCCCTTACAGCCCTATCCTACTCATCACTCTTTCCTGTGTCTGGTCTGCCTGGTACCACAGAAAACAAGAAATGCTTCTGTTTGGTTTTAATTTTCTGATCACCCATTCTGCTCCAGGTTCGTATAAATAGGAGCTGATATTTATTTCAGGTAGAAAGGACAGCTTAGTAACATCAGTCACTGATAGGGGTTTGTTCTGAATCCCAACTAAAGAGAGTTCTTTACTATAGGTTAACCTATAGGTTTCTAGAGAGGGTGGGTAATCTAAGGCAATGTATGGCTTTGTACAAGCTCAAATTTTGGGAGGTTGCTATATGCCTGAAGTCAGAAAGGCAGAGAAAACAAGGACCAGGGTTATAACTGTACCTGGAGCTCATAAAGCAGGGGTTGCCCTTGCTGAAGCAGGAATGATAGACAGAAAGGTGCCTGGGGCTGCAGGGAAGGTGACCAGATCACTCTAATATTACCAAATCTGGTCTCTACTTTTGTCTTTCAGTTTCTTTTTTTTTTTTTTTTTTTTTTGGTTTTTCGAGACAGGGTTTCTCTGCGGCTTTGGAGCCTGTCCTGGAACTAGCTCTGTAGACCAGGCTGGTCTTGAACTCACAGAGACTGCCTCTGCCTCCCGAGTGCTGGGATTAAAGGCGTGCGCCACCACCGCCCGGCTGTCTTTCAGTTTCTTATAAACACATATAATGTACTTTGAATTCATTCCCTTCCATTGTCCTCTCTTATGCCCCTCTTACCAAATACTTTTTCTCATCTTTTTATTTATTTACTTATTTAATATATATAAGTATTTTGTTTATTTTTACGTCTGTGTGTCCTGCTTGCCACATTCTTGCAGAGGCCAGAAGGTGTCAGATCCCCTGGGACTGCAGTTAGACAGTTGTTAGCCACCATTTGGGTACTGGGAATAGATCCCAGATTCTCTGGAAGAGCTACCAGTGCTCTTAACTGCCGGGCTATCTCTCTAGTCCTCATGTCTTTTCATGTGTGCATACTTTATCACATTTAATTAGAGTCATTTACATGAACATAGGTAGGGATCTATTACTTGAACTAGGTCAGCTTACCAGCACTACAGAGCTATGGAATATGACTTCCCTCCTCTATCAGCCATTAGCTGCCTATAACTCCTCAGGGTGGCGTGGGGTTTCATGAGCCTCTCTCCTCCTTTCATCAAGGAATGTTAATAGGCCCAGTCTTCTGCAGGTTTTGTTCAAGTAACCCCCACTGCTGTGATTTCCTAAGTGTGGCAGCCTGGTGATGTCCAGAAAAGAGAATTTCCCAGCATTCCTTCCCATTCTCTGGCTCTTAGATTCTATCTCTGCAATGTTTCTGAGCTTTGGAGAAAGGAAATCTAGTCTCTCTTAAAGCTGCAGCATATTAAAATGCTGGCCCCATGATCCAGTACCAGATCCCATCACCCACCCACATAAAAAGGGCAATGTACATGAAATCTCCATACCCTTTATCACTGGAGTCCACCATATCCACACACCTGAGAAACTTTGGTAGCTCCTTTTGTCCCCTAGAACTAATTATCACTGAATCATATCATTGTGGCTAGAGAGAGCAGAAAGTTAGAAGCATTCTCATCATGTATTGCAAAAGATAATCAACATCACCATAGTTCTACAACCTTTTAGACTATTTGAAACATTTATAAGACAAACTTGAAAGTAAAATACAACATTCAGAAATTCTAGAAACCACAACATTGGGTTTCGAATCTAACATCCCACTGCACACCAAAATAACGCCCGTATGGGTACTCTAGACAATGATATTACAAGCATAATATCCTACAATACAAGAGCTGAAGAATCTCCCTCTTCCCAGGAAATCCATACACTGGGAGGCTCAGAGTACAAGGAACGCTGACCAGGTCTCTACACAGACCAACAGAACCATAGCCTAGCTCATGGTTCAACAACCCCAGAAGAAATGACAGCTCAACAGACCTTGTCTAAACACCCTGCACTCACCATGGCATAGTTTGTGGTCTTCCTTACAAGTCACTACAAGGGAAGCAGTAAAGATTCATGAAAAGAACAACCTATAAGTTAGCCCACACTATTATTCCTGCTTGCTAAGCCTTCCCAGAGTCCCTCACTGGCTAACACCACCCTGCTGGGCCTCAAAATTAATTACCTAGTTCCACACTACTAATCTCAGCAACTGTTGAAGTATGAAAGTTCTCAACCACTGTCCTGTCTCTCTCTTTCTGTACTGTGCATCTACCAGCTTGAAGCTTTGTCTATGCACTCAATTCCTGCACAGATCCCTCTTTATCTATAATCAAACACGAAAAGTCAGAGAGACTGGAGGTCACTCTAGCTGGTTTATTTTTCCTTCTCATAGACCAGTCAAAGCCGAGTCCTAAAGGCTACCCAGCACTGGGCAGCAGATGCAGGATTAGGTGTTTAAAGAAATACTCAATTAGATAACATAAGGAAACAATATTACAAGCTCACAGACTCCCATGCCAGAATGGCAGAGCCTTCCCCACACTCAACAAAGATCAGAGGCCAATAGCCAATACCCAGGTCACCACAAAGAACAACAGAACCTGTCTGGCTCATGGTTCATCCTTGTCCAAGCAGATCTGAAAGCTCAGCCAACCTGCTCTTCCTGTTCTGGGGGCAGTGGCTCCTACATTCACCATAGCATTGTTTGTGGTCATCCTTACATCTCCTTAGAGTGAAACAAGAGAATCCTGAAATGTTGCATTAACTCTTTTAAATCCTGAATTAATCTCCACTTTCCCGATTTCTTTTTAATAACAAAAATTGGAGAGTTCCATGGAGAATTAGATGGTGAAATATGTCCATTATCCAGCTGTTCCTGCACTAACCGTTGGGCAGCTTGCAATTTTTCTTGTGTTAGAGGCCATTGACTCACCTATACATTTTTCCATATTATCGGGTCTGCATGGAGTGCAGGTATTTCAGTGACCTCTCCTAAAAATACCCTAATCCTGCTCTAGAAGGTCTACTGACTGATATGACAGGATCTTTCCCTTATTATCTTTTCCTAGACCTTGATTAGGTAATAATCCTTGTTGAAACATCTGATTAGTAACAGCCGTGCTGGGAGACTATATACTCCCATTCTGGACATGATATCTCTGCCCCATAAGTTCACAGGTAAATGGGGAATAATATATGGCTTAAAGGTTCCTTCATGTCCTTCCTCATCTTCCCGATGCAGTTCATTGCTACTTTGTTCAGGATTTCTAGTCTGACCAATTCCTTGTAACTGTGTAATAGTCTGTTTTTGGCCACTTAGAAGGCCACTGACTGGCAGTCATGATGGAAGTATTGCGCCAGTACCCAGGAGGCCAGAAAATCTTTTTCCATTTATAAACAAAGTGAGTTCTGGTCTCTGAGGACCTATGGTCTGTACCCAAAATGCATCAGATGAACCAAATTCATCTTCTCCTCTCTTTTCTTTTTAAGATCTCAACATAAAACCAACAATATTTAACCTCATAAAAGAAAAATTTTTAGAATTAACATTTAAATACATTGGCACAATTCTAACATAATCTCAGTGGCATACACATTGAGAAACAATAAGATCTCTTGAACTGAGAAGCTTCTGTATAGCAACGGACATAATCAAAAAGATATAATAGCCTATAACAGAAAAATATCCTCACCAATCACTAATCCATTTCAAAAATATACAAAGAACTCTGGAAAATAGTCACCAAAAGAACAATTAATCCATTAAAAATATGCAACAGACCTAAGCTGAAAACTCTCAATAGATGAACTTAAAATGACTGAAAACATCCAAAAATTGCTCAAATATAATATCCTTAACCATTGGAGAAATGCAAATCAAAACAACTCTGAGACTCCATCTTATCTCTGTAACGTGACCAAGATCAAAAACTCACAACTTATGTTTAAGAGAAACTCCTCCACTGCTGTTGAATTCTCAGAAAATTAGGCAACAAACCATTTTAAAACTCAGCTATCTCTTCTGGGCCTATATACAAAAGATGCTCAACCATACAACAAGGACATGTGCTTAACCATGTTCATAGCAGAATTACTTTATCATACACAGAATCTGAAAACAACTCAAATGAATCTCCTCTACATATATCATGAACGAGATAGTCACAAATATCATAAATATTTTTTAGTAACTCTAATCACACAAATTGAAAAACTTGTATAACAAGAACTTTAAATCTCTGAAGGAAGAAATTTAAGCCAACAGAAAATTGAAAGATTTCCTATTCTCTTGTAAAGGTAGCACCAATCATAGCAAAATTGACAATGTTATTGAAAGCAATCTACAGATCTAATACAAATGCCCATTAAACTTGTAACAAAATTCTGCACAGATGTTGAAAAAACAATCCTTAACCTTGTGAGAAAAGACAAAAACTCAGGCTAGCCTGAAAAATCTTAAAATCCTGTACAATCAAGGAACTTCTGAATGCATCACAATCTCTGACTTTAAACTTTACTAGAGGCACAGTACTAAAATCAATCCACCTTGGATACGAATTCACTTGCCTACAAACAGCAGACTATTAACAAAAAGGCAAAATTGTGAAATGAAAAAGCATTTTAACCTGCTTACCTCAGAGGCTACTTTAATTTAAATCTGGCTTTTTCTTTCAGTTGAAGCTGCACTGCACAGCAGGGAGTAGAACACAGGCTCTTGGTCTGTTAGACTGCCTTCCTGAGCTCTGGCGGGCAGATTTTTAACTAGGTGCCAGGGCTCAAGTCACAACTGCATCTAGCAGTCAGGTAGGCCCTGAATTAGCATCTCTATAAGACACCTTCCAAATTACAAAAGAAAGGAAGCACCAAACGTCTGAACTCTTAAGTCATCAGCTTCAGTCAAACATTTCTTCTCATGCATATCAACTCAACATTCATAGTCAATCTCTCTTTCAGCCAACTCTCAATCGCTGCAACTCACAATCATGATTTTTCCACATCATCAGTCAATACCGATCTATAGATTTCTAATACCGTAACTTCATGTTTAGCCGGTCAAAACCAGCTCTCCCAATTTTCATAATTTCATGTTTGGCAGGTCAAAACCAGCTTTCCCAATTATTGATAATTTCATATTTAGCCGGTCAATACCAGCTCTCCGAATTATTCTTGATTGCATGGTTAGCTGGTCAGTACCAGCTCTCCAATTATTCATAATTTCATAATTTTCTTTACCATAACTTTATATGAACTTAAAATGACTGGAAACATTCAAAAATTGCTCAAATATTATATGCTTAACCATTGGAAAATGCAAATCAAAACAACTCTGAGACTCCATCTTATCTCTGTAACATGACCAAGATCAAAAACTCACAACTTATGTTTAAGAGAAACTCCTCCACTGCTGTTGAATTCTCAGAAAATTAGGCAACAAACCACTTTAAAACTCAGCTATCTCTTCTGGGCCTATATACAAAAGATGCTCAACCATACAACAAGAACATGTGCTTAACCATGTTCAAGCAGAATTACTTTATCATACACAGAATCTGAAAACAACTCAAATGAATCTCCTCTACATATATCATGAACGAGATAGTCAAAAATATCATAAATATTTTTTAGTAACTCTAATCACACAAATTGAAAAACTTGTATAACAAGAACTTTGAATCTCTGAAGGAAGAAATTTAAGCCAACAGAAAATTGAAAGATTTCCTATTCTCTTGTAAAGATAGCACCAATCATAGCAAAATTGACCATGTTATTGAAAGCAATCTACAGATCTAATGCAAATGCAATTAAACTTGTAACAAAATTCTTCACGGATGTTGAAAAAACAATCCTTAACCTTGTGAGAAAAGACAAAAACTCAGGCTAGCCTGAAAAATCTTAAAATCCTGTACAATCAAGGAACTTCTGAATGCATCACAATCTCTGACTTTAAACTTTACTAGAGGCACAGTACTAAAATCAATCCACCTTGGATACGAATTCACTTGCCTACAAACAGCAGACTATTAACAAAAAGGCAAAATTGTGAAATGAAAAAGCATTTTAACCTGCTTACCTCAGAGGCTACTTTAATTTAAATCTGGCTTTTTCTTTCAGTTGAAGCTGCACTGCACAGCAGGGAGTAGAACACAGGCTCTTGGTCTGTTAGACTGCCTTCCAGAGCTCTAGGGGGCAGATTTTTTACTAGGTGCCGGGGCTCAAGTCACATCCGCATCTAGCAGTCAGGTAGGCCCTGAATTAGCATCTCTATAAGACACCTTCCAAATTACAAAAGAAAGGAAGCACCAAACATCTGAACTCTTAAGTCATCAGCTTCAGTCAAACATTTCTTCTCAGGTAATCCACATTTTAACAAAAGAAGCTAGGAGCAGGCATCCTGGCTTTTATTCAGGGCAGAGACAGCTTGTCTGCAGAGCTACGTGATCAGCTCGGACGGGACTAATGGCTTTTGTGCCATATCGAAATATGGGGCCACACTGAAAGAACCTGTAAACTTCCTACTACTGGGGCTCATTATTGCCACCCAGAGTCAATCAATAGCTAGGACCACCTAGCTGGGATTCAAGACAATAGCAGTTACCACAATTCCATAATGGTAGTTAGTGTTACCTCTTCAGAGGAAGGTGGGATAAGAACTGGAGGTAGAAATCAACTATACAATTTAGGGAAGAAAAAAAAACAACTCTCATGGCTCTTTATTGGCTCCCTATTTGCTCACAATCTACTACCCACTGGTGTTCTTGATTGTTAGGCTTGCCCAGAATCCCTCAATAGCTAGAATTGCCCAGCTGAGCCTCAAGCAGTTCCCCAACTAGATGAGCAGAAATCAAATGACTAAGCCAGCACAGCCCTTCCCAGCTCTGCCATTCCACCCTAGGGGAAACACAGGGTTCTAGTCTGGAATATTGGCATTTTAGTAGAAACTCTTCCAGTCTCTGAGAGCACTTCCTGTTCTTTTCCAAAATATGGTGTTACTTGTATGTGTTCCATTACAGAGTCACTGACCAGTGTAATAAACCCTTTCCATTATAGCTCAGATATTCTGAAGCCCAACCTAGGTCACATGCAAACAGCAACCCTTGATAAAGCAAAATTCATCATTTTTCTAATTTCTGGAAAGCTTAGAGGCAAGAAAGTGGTGACATAAATGATGTAATTAAAATCCACAAAAATTAATCTAAATAGGTGAAACAGGTTTATGGTCATGTACTTCAAAGTATAGTGATTTATATTATAGGATATCAAGGATTAGTAACACATTTTATCTCTGGCTGTGCATCTTAAATATGTAAAATAACAGTTCTTTTAGGCAGGGAAACAACATTTCATCCAGTTCTATTTTTGTAATAAGAATAGTGCAAGTACTGAAATTTGGTTTCATAAATTTGGTTCTTTATTCGGATTCTTGATTCCTTAATCTGTGGATGCAAGAAAGGGTCAGTTAGAACATTTAGCAATTGTCTAAAATTGATTGACTCACTGCCTATTTCTTATGTGAGCTATGGTCTAAGAGGGAAAGCTTTCATGCTCCTTCTTGCCAAGACCTCTCTGTGCTGGGACTATACATGATTTACAGTTTGTAAGGGAATACAATTCTTGCATGAGTCCCTCTGGAGATAAGGTGGACAAATAACTCTGATTTTCTTTTTCTTTTTTTCTTTCTTTCTTTCTTTCTTTCTTTCTTTCTTTCTTTCTTTATTATGTATACAATATTCTGTCTGTGTGTGTGCCTACATGCCAGAAGAGGGCACCAGACCCCATTACAGATGGCTGTGAGCCACCATGTGGTTGCTGAAAATTGAACTCAAGACCTTTGGAAGAGCGGGCAATGCTATTAACCGCAGAGCCATCTCTTCAGCCGCATATCTCTGATTTTCTACAATATCCTACTCTATACACTGAATTGCAAGACAGCCAGAGATTCATAATTAGGCTATTGCTTAAGATAAAAAAAATAGAAAAGAAAAAAGAACAAATTATTAAGAAAAGTAATAAACATGGTATTTTTTGGTGACACTAATTTGAAACGGTGATGAAAATATAAGGTGATTAATTTATCCTTGGGGTCCTAACAAGTTTAGATAGATGACAAGGGATATACAAAACTAAGTTAATATAACTAAGTCATATAATGAAAGCATTTCGATGTCTGAAACCCTCCTGTGTCTCCTGTAAGGTGGTCAGATAAGGAGTAAATGTTTAAGTAAACATGGTCTCACCTGAAGGATTCAGTCTTTTTCCACAGTGAAATTCCCAGGGAAACTCAAATTACATAGTGTCTATTAGTTCAGTAGTTGTTAGCCAAAGGGAGAAATTTAAATGTATCTTAGAATATCCTTATTCTTGCCAACAGAATATTGTATACATAATAAATAAATATTTTTAAAAAAATAATAATCTCACTTATAAACATAGATATGCAAAAGTACTCAATAATATGCTAGCAAACTAAATACAAGAACACATCAAAAAACTCCTTCATTATCAAGTCAGCTTGATTCCAGGGATGCAAGAATGGTACAACATAAAAAGAAAATCTATTGATTTAATCCATCATGTAAATAAAATGAAAGAAAATAACCGTATGACCAACTCATTAGATGTTGAAAAAGCATTTAACAAAATCTGATACACCTTCATGATGAAGATCTTGGAGAGATCAGTGGTACAAGAAACATATCTAAACAATATAAGAGCACCTCTCAGAATGGCTAAGTCCAAAAACACCAATGATACCGTAAGCTAAAGAGGATGTGAAATAATTATTCAGAATACAAACTTGTGCAACCACTTTCAAAATGACTATGGCTGTTTCACAGAAAACTGGCAATCAACATACCCAAAAATCCAGAAATACCACTCTTGGCATTATAACAAAAAGAAGCGCAATCATACTACAAAGATATATGTTCAACTATGTTTATAGAAGCATTTTTTTGTAATAGTCAGAACCTGGAAACACCCTGAATACCCCTCAACTGAAGAATGGATAAAGAAAATGTGGAATTCATATAGTTAGATTACTACTCAGTGGTAAAAAACAAAGATATTTGAAATTCTGCATGCAAATGGATGGAACTAGAAAACACTGTCCTGAATGAGGTAACTCAGACCCAAAAAGATGAATATGGTATTATGTACTCACTCATAAGTGGATATTAGCTATAAACAAAGGATATTGACCCTATAGTTCATGATCCTAGAAGCTAAGTAACAAAGTAAACCCTAAGAAAAACATATAGATCCACTTGGAAATTCAAAATATACAAGATCAGCCACAAATTAGAAGATAATAAGGGGTGTCATGGTAAGGCTTGAGGATAGGAAAGAGAATGTTGAAACAGGATTAATAGTCATGTAATTCAGTAACTAGGGATTTATATTAGTGCACATCAAAGATTTCTCAAACTGTTTATCTCTGGGTGTATATTTAAAACCAGTAATAACAGTCCTGTTAGGCAGGGCCACATTTTACTCAGATCTATTTTGGTTGAACTACTGTAACTATAGCAATTTGGCTTTATGACAAGATATGTTTTTTTATCCAGATTTTTGATTATATGGCATGTGGAAAACAAGAAATGGCCATCCGGGACATTTATGGAGTGTCTAAAATTGATTACCTAATTACTAATTAGGTAATTAATACATAGCTAAACACTCCTAATCTCAACTACTGTTGAAGTAGGAACCTTCTCAACCACTGTCCTTTCACTTTCTGCACTGTGAATCTACCAGCTTCAAGCTTGACCTATGTACTCAGTTCTTGCACAGATTATTTTTCATTTATAAGCAACAATAAAAAACAGAGATACTGGAGGTCACTCACTACATGGTCTATTTATCCTTTTCACAGACCAGTCAAGTCCTGAAGGAGTTGCAGGACTACCTACCCAGCACTGGGCAGCAGAAGGAGGATTAGGAGTTTAAAGCAATTATCAAGTACATAGCATGAGGCAACAACATGTCCTACTAGCTTGCATAGGATCCAATCTTATGGAGACCCTTTTTAAAATTTAATCTCACATGACTTTAGCTTATTTCAAGCTGCCAGTAAACTATCCAGCACACAGTGGTCTAAATTCAGAGACTTTGACTAACTCTGACCATTTAGCTGAAACCACTGTGTGCAGTTCAACTGCAGCTTCCTTGTCCCAGATGTTGACACTGCATATACAAACTATCAACCTCAGCTTCCTCCTTCCAAGAGAGCTAAGGCTGAACCAGAGACTGCATTTCTAAAACCTTCTAGGCAAGACTGAGACTAGTCCTTGAACTAGATTTGAGCATTAATTACATAAATTGCACTTTTCTCCCATAAATCTTAGCATTTCAAGTGAAAAACTACTCTGGATAGTCAATGTAGTGATTTGATCTCTGAATAAGCTGAGGCTCAAATGGCAAACATAAGGAACAACAGCAAAAATGGATTTGCTGACAGTTGGCTTCAAAAGGAAACAGTTAAAATAACAGCAGCCTAGTGGGCAGCCAGCAGCCTTGGAGGCTCTTACTACTATTATCTTCCCAGGTAAGGACACAGGCACAGTGTCCTTTACCAATTACCCACAATTACAAGCCTCCAACTACAATTCCAAGGCTTGTTCTCTTGTTGGAACTCACCTGCCACCTGCCAGTGCACCCTGTGGCAGAACATGGGACCAGGAGGAACCAAGGTACCATGGAGACGGGACTATCTACAGAAGCATTCCCTGCATCTTTGCTTCTGTGCCTTCATCATTTCTTTCCAAGGCTCTATTCAGGAAAAACCTTACTGAGAAGTCAAGGGTTTCAGTTTTCCTTACCAACACTGCTGCTTTATTTTTGTCAATTCAAAGTTCACTAAATTTACAAACCACATTTTAGGGACTCTGACTTGTAACACCTTAAATCCATCCATTGCCAAATACTCAACTAATACATAAGTTCCTCTGGGATTTGGCTCTTTGTTTTTGTTTACATGGCAATGGACTAAACCCAGGGACTCACACATGCCAAGCATGGCATTCGGAAGGGCATTGCATCAATTCCGCACACCAACGTAGCATTAAGCACTGAAGGGATCCGTGAATAGCAGTTAAGTTAGTACAAACATTGCCTGCAGCTTTATCCTGATAACTTACATTTTCACAGGTCGTGAAGGTTGGCCAGTTCTTTCACAGCCACTGTGCTTGGATGGCATTGCAGTATGGAACCTTTGCATATCATCTTTATATTTATAAATATCTTTAAATTGCAATGCAGTTAGCAATCTCTATCATTTGTATGCTAGATTTTTATGTAGATTTTTTACCACTATTGGTGGTGGTGCTCTAGAGCAGTGGATCTCCACCTTCTTAAAGCTGTGACCCTTTAATGTAGTTCCTTACGCTGTGGTGACCCCAAACCATATTTCACTGTGTAGTGTTATTTTGTTTGTGTTTTAACAAACAAAGCTTGTCTGAAGATCGTAGTTCAAAGGTAAACCACTAGAACCCAGGGAGTGGGGGCTCACACCTTTAATCCCAGCACTAGGGAGGTAGATAGGACTAGACAGGACTATAAAGAGGGAGGAGTCAAGAGCACTGCAGTCTGAAGGTTTAGTGGAGACAGATACAGTCTGGAGATGCAGTCTGAGGACAGGATTGCCCCTCGGTTTGTGCACTGGTAGAAGTAAAAACTCTCTAGTGGCTGGCACTCTGCTTCTCTGATCTTTAGCATTAACACCCAGTATCTGACTCTCAGTTTTTATTATTAATAAGAATTAGAATTCATGCTTACATCATTGCTACTTCATAACTACAATTTTGCTACTGTTAAGAATTGTAAAGAAAATATCTGATATGTGGGATATCTGAGATGTGTCCCCTGTGAAAGGGTCATTCAGCCCCAGGAGGTAATGACCCATGGGCTTAGAACCACGAGCTGGAATCTTGTAAAGCAGCCCTCTACCACTGAGCTACACTCACCACCGCACTTATTCTTATTTTCTTTCTTTCTTTCTTTCTTTTTTTTTTTTTTTGGTTTTTCGAGACACAGTTTCTCTGTGGCTTTGGAGCCTATCCTGGAACTAGCTCTGTAGACCAGGTTGGCCTCAAACTCACTGAGATCCACCTGCCTCTACCTCCCGAGCGCTGGAATTAAAGGCGTGCAACACCATCGCCCGGCTTTCTTTTTTTTTTTTTTTTGCCTGTCCTGGAACTAGCTCTGTAGACCAGGTTGGCCTCAAACTCACAGAGATCCACCTGCCTCTGCCTCCCAAGTGCTTGGATTAAAGGCATGTACTACCACTACCAGGCTCCTATTCTTATTTCCAGGGGCACAAACATTCAGGTTTTGTAATCTCAGGGGATTATGCGGAACAACTTCTACTGTTCCACACAGTAGTACAATGACTACAGTTAACAAAAGTTTAGTGAAATGTTTCCAAGTCAATAGCAGAGAGGATTTTGAAAGTTCCTAGCACAAACAAAAAAATATTCGAGGTGATAGATACACCAGTTACCGTGACATGATCATTAACACTGTGTACATGCATTGAGATAGCTCACAATATCCCATGCTATAACTCCTATGTAGCAAATAAAATCAAATATAGCCAAGAGTGGTCATATACATCTCAAACCCAATATTTGGGAGGCAGAAGAAGGTGTATCTTAGTTCCAGGTCAGCCAGAACTACAACAATGAGACTTTTGTCCAAATAAATAAACTGCAAGTATAAGGCTAGTGGAAGGGTTTCAAACTGAAAGACGGTTGACATCTGCAAACAAACTGGGGCACAATGAGTGTAGCATCCCATTAACAGGCTCATCCAAGCAGTGGTTCTCCAGCCTCTGGGGTCCTTCAATTCTCCTCTCCTGCATCCTTAATCTTCCATGGATCTAACAGCACAGTTTAGCCCTAAGTTTAGGCAAGCAATACCGACTGTGACTTAGATTCAGCGATCACACAAGTAACAAAAGTTCAGAAAACAAGTGTTCACCCAAAAATGAAAGAGACAGACAGGCCTTCCAAGAATGAGAAGAGTTGAGGGAAATGGGTCATATCTGAAGGACAGATAAACAATAAGCAGGGCAGGCCTGAGATGTAACTCTGATGTCAAAGTACCTGGGCACCTGGAAGAGGAGAAGGGGTGTTAGGGGCTGGAGGAAGGAAGAGGAGGAAAAGGGGAAGAAGGGGAAAGAGGAGGAGGAGGAAAACATAGCCTTATGAATCTCCACATGGTCTATTCAGAGTCAAAAAAAATAAAGTAGGCAAGGCATGGTGGTGTATGCCTTTAATCGCAGCACTTGGAGGTGGCAGTGGGTGTCAGGCATAATTTTGCTGGAAGATTCTGAAGACCATGACACAAGTATCTCTAGGAGCCAGGCTACTAAGTATTGAAATGCACTATAAGATTCATGCGTAACTTCCCAGCTACAGACTTTGATCACTAAACTAAGGAGACACATATCCACTGGGCCACTTTTCAGGTTCTTTCACTCACACGGGCTAAAATAAAACAAATTTTAAACAAAAAATAAATTTCTTCATGATTTACTTTCAGTAAATGCTATGTCATTTTACATACCTACAACCAGGTGATATAACTTATGTTAGGCAAAAGGGGGGATGACAAGTGGGAAAAAGTGCTAAAAGCCCTCATCTGGACATTCTGAATGGACCTTCAGAGATACTCCAAGCTCAGCAGACTCAACCCGATCAGGAAGGAGTCTAGTCTCCAGAAGTCCAGCAGGAAAGAGAGGAAGGAGGGAAGTAACCGCCTTTTTAAAGAGAGAGACCACACCCCAATGGGCTGGGATCTCAGCAGCTATTGGCTGGAGAAGGGGAAGGATCTCCAGCATCAAGCATGTGCTGCATGGGCATGGAGTGGGGTTATGGGAAGGGGAGGGGGGGAAGAGAAAGGGGAATGTCACAAGCCAAGTTCTTGGGCAGCTTAGCAAAGTGCTGTGGGAGGAACTTACGTTCAGTCAGCCAATAGTCTCTGCAGCACAAGCTCATTGTTCTGCAGGAGCACCTTAAGTTCCATCAGCCAATAGCAGTTGAAATAACAGACAACAGGGGCGTGGTTTATTTATCTTTAAAAAAGAGCAGCAATCCTTGGCCAGGTCTCTTTGCTCCTGTGCTTCGTCCCTGTTCCTGGTAAGGCATCTGGGCTACTTTCCTGCCGTTTGTCATTTCGTGACTTTTACCGGCCTTAAATAACTATCCCTTTCACTCATAATTGGTGTAGAATTGATTTGTGCATAATCTGGTGACCAGTGTTGGGTTTTAGAAACAAACCGCAATCCCACAGCTTGGCAGCCTGCTGCCAGCTTGACTTGGCATGCTTGGCTCTCGCACGAACTCTCACTTAACTTGCATGATTGACCCACCACAGACTTCTACCCTGGACAGGAGTTGATCCGGGACTATGAGCTCCCCCAGGGGGCAGAATCAGAACGGAGGATAATCTCAAAAAAAAAGCCACGTCGTGTTCTATCTACATGGTTGCGGATGTTATGAACAACACCTGCTCTGAATGCTAGGATTAAAGGCATGCAACCCCACACCTGGGCACAAGCCCTCTTGAAAACAAGAGTCACGCCTTAACCCTAGCTCCTTCCTAACCCTAGCCATGCCCTAAACCAAAACCCTAGGTAACCCAAAGAGGGCAGTCATCATGGGACATGGCTGGGGTTGGAGCAGGGCCAGGGGTGCGGCATTGCTATGGGGTGGGCGGTGCTAGGAGTGGGGTGTGGCTAGGGTTTGAGTGGATTGGGTTAGGCTAGGGTTTGGGTTAGACCTAGGGTTAGGGCGTGGCTAGGGGTGGTGCGTTGATGGTGGTGGCAGGACTAGGGGTAGGGCGTTGTCAGGGTCAGGGAGGGGACAGGGTGACCGGGCACTTGTGGTCCCTGGGGACATGGGGTGGCGGGGCTAAGTCTCCCATGATTCCCCGTGGTGGCAATTTTGCATGTAGTCAGGGATGGACTTGGTATAGCAGTATATCCCTGCCCTCAAAGGGTTATACTCAAAGGCTCCTTCCTTCCTTCCTGCCTGCCTGCCTGCCTGCCTGCCTGCTGCTCCAGCCAGGCTGTTAGCCACCTTGCAGCATGCAGGAGAAGCAGAGAAAGGAGAAAAACTGCTGCTTCCCCCCCTTCCACCCGCTGCTGCTCTGCAATCACCTCCATGGCTTGTGGAGCCGCCTGAAGGGGGATAAGAGGTTCCAGTTCAGGGCAGGGGGTGGAGGCGAAGCTCTGTGTCCCTTGGTGCCACATCTGCTTCCCACAAGGACTGGGGCAACTGGGGCTCCCGGTCCGGCATGGAGGGGGGCGTGGGGAGGGCGGGCGAGGGGGGGCGAGCGAGGGGGGGCGAGGAGGGCAGGGAGAGGAGTGAACCACAGGGCTTCCTGCCATGAGCAGCAGCTGTGGGAGCAGGAGCAGCAAGATGTCCATGTCAGACAGATGTCCATGGTGTCTGCCACCCCCACCCCACCCCCCGGCAGACACAGGACACTCAGGTGGTACCCGGACCCAGGCCAGAGGCCACAAGGCCCCTCTGCCAGGCCCAGATGGTCACCCCACATATCCCCTGTGCCCTCTTCAGCCACCTGACTGAACTGAAGACGCCCCTGGACCCAGAGATGCTGCACCAGAGGATGCAGGAAGATGCACAGAGGGCCCCAGAGTGCCCCAGTGTATACAGACTCTGCACAGATAGTTATCAGGACTCCACCAGGGGCCTGGGCAATGCCCAGAGGCCTCAGATACGAGCTGACAATGCTGGGGAGGGGCGCCAGAGCTCAAGTCTAAGGTGTCCAAGCCACCCCTGGGCGGACACAGGACACTCAGAAGGCTTCCAGAATCTGGCGAGAGTCCGCCAGGCCCCTCTGCCTGAACTGCAAATGTTGAACAAAGGTAAAATTGGGTAAACCAAGAACATTAGAAACAAAGTCCACAGTAGAGTAGGGAATGATAACCACAGTTTTCACCCTTCTGTGAAAAGTCTTAGGTTCTGAGGATCTGAAACAAAGACCACCACATCTTTATCAGCTCTCCCAAGCATATTACCGAGATTATAGACAGAGCTCTGTTATTGGTATATACATCGGAGCCTTAGAAAAACATCACAAAGCATAGAGAGATTAACAAAGATGGAGAGGCATAGTTTCAAGTATTTTCTGCAAGTCTTGAAATTAGCATTTGACAATTAGGTGTAAGGTCCATTTCCAGGAAATTTGGGGAAGATGTAAATGGCATCTCAAGTACTGTGTATTACGCTACTACTAAGTCATGATATAGAAGAATAGAATTGGTGATATAAAGGATTGAACAATGCTAGAGAGAGTAATCCACACTAAGAAGAATTTAGCTGAGAGGGCAACCCTGAAATACCCAAGGAAAAATAGCATGTTAATATGGAATATTAGATATTTAGATGCAAAGATGTAAATGCTTATTTACCTTTTGTATGTACATGTATGTAGTGAAAATAGGAAGTGCTTGTGTAACTGCCAGTCAGACAAGCATTTGCGATTGATGGGATGGAGACTAAAGGGCTATAAAAAACTACAAAACTAAGCTAATATAACTAAGTCATAATGAAAGCATTCCCATCTGTGAAACCCTCCAGTCTCTCCTGTAAGGTGATCACATAAAGAAATGTTTCTTCAGTAGACGTGGTCTTGCCTGAAGGAGTCAGTCTTTTTCCACAGTGCAATTCCCAAGGAAACTCAAATTTCATAGCGACTATTTCAGTAGTTGTTAGAAAAAGGGAGAAACTTGAATGTATCTTAGAATATCCTTATTCTTGCCAGGCACACAAGTATTTGGGATTGATGGGATGGAGACTAAATAGGTTTATGTTGCTATGGAGATTGTAAAATGAAGGCTGTAGGATACTGGCACTGACAGTTACATGAGGTGCCAAATAAGTAAATAGTAGAGAAGGCTGAAAGACCATAGAAGAGTGGATAGAGAGCGCAGATGGTGCCAACCTAATTAGGGGCACCCAATGCACTGCTCTTTGGCATTTGATCCTTGGACTTTGCATACAATTCTTTCAAACACAGCTCCATGTAAGTATCTGACATGTGAGCTTATGGGTTCCAATAGAGAACCACATTGGAGAAAAACTCATCATTTTGACTTTACAGACATTACCTCAAAGTAAAGGATTAGGAAAAGGGTTTCTGATTAAATGCACCTAAGAAACAAGACAGTGTAGATATCCTAATATCTAACATTAGATTCAAAAGAAAATAAATCAGAAGAGATGAAGAAAGACAGTTTATACTCATAAAAAGATAAATCAAGCAGAAGTCTCAATCCTTAACATTTATGACCATAATACAAGAGCACTCACATATATAAAAGAAACATTACTAAAGCTTAAAACATACATCAAAATCCACAACTAATAGTTTTAAAACTGCTTAGCTTTCTTGTTGCTAAGGCTGAAAACCCGAAAAGCATATGTTCAGCTTTTCATGAACACAGTTTAAGTGTTTACTGGCAGGACAGGACCTCTTAAAGAGCTGCAGAGTTTTGCAGATAAAGCTGAGTCAAGAAGCCTTAGATGAGAGCACTTGCTTGCCTCTAGGAAACAGACCCGAGAGAATCAGTATATACCTAAAGAAACTCAGTTCATAATTGCTCCCCAAGCATTTTTTTTTGGTTTGTTTTTTGAGAGACGGTTTGTCTTTAGCTTTGGCGCCTGTCCTGTAACTAGCTCTTGTAGACCAGGTTTGCCTGCTTCTGCGTTATGAGTGCTAGGATTAAAGGCAAACACCACCACTGCCTGGGCACAAACACTTTTGAAAACAAGGTTATTGCTATTTTTGCAAATGTTTACACATGAGAATCAATCTTATCTCCACATATACAAGATATGGAATAGTAGATATTTGAGAGCCTCTCGACTTGAGTGTTGGTATTTTGAAATAAAAATATATAAACACCTACAAAGACATTTTAGACAATAAACCAAAATCTTTTACAGATTAAAAGCAACAAGAAAAGCAAAAGTCAATGAAGAAGCAAATAATTAATTCTAGGGAAGATTATGCTGTGTATAGTAAATTGGCACCATAAAAGGAATACAATTCGATAACAATTTCCAAAAATTTATAACAGAAAAGATTAAAAAGCTACATTCATAGTGGAAAAACTCAGAGTGATCAATGAAGTTATGAAAAAATAATTATGGAAAACAATTTAATATCTGCTTCATGTCACAAGGATTATATCCCAAGATAGGGATTCTGCACTATCTACCTGTCCAATAACATGAACACATGAGAAACTTTGGTAATTCCTTTTGTCACCTAGAACTAAACATCACTGAATCATTTCATTGGGGCTGGTGAGAGCAGAAAGTTAGAAGCATTCTAATCATGTATCGCCAAAAGACAATCAACATCACAATAGTTCTAACACCTTTTAAACTACTTGAGACATTTATCAGACAAACTTTGAAGTGGAATACAATATTCAGAAATTCTAGAAAACATCAGTTTTCCAATATATCTTCCCAGGGCACCCCAAAAGCAAGACCATGTGTGTAGACTGTAAAATAATATTATAAGCATAATCTACCATACAGGAGCTGCAGGGTCTCCCTATTCCCAGGAAATCCATATTCATGGAGGCTCAGAGGACCAAGACCACTGGCCAGGTAAATACACAGAACAACAGAACCACAGCCTGGCTCATGTTCCATCCAAATGTAATCAGGAATGGTAGTTGAACACCCTACACTCACCATGGCATAGCTTTTGGTCTTTCTTACAAGAAAAGATGCGAAGAATCATGAAAAGAACCACCTGTGGGCTGGAGAGAGGGCTCAGAGGTTAAGAGCATTGCCTGCTCTTCCAAAGGTCCTGAGTTCAATTCCCAGCAACCACATGGTGGCTCACAACCATCTATAATGAGATCTGGTGCCCTCTTGTGGCATGCAGGCAGGCATGGAAGGAATGTTGTATACATAATAAATAAATAAATAAATAAATAAATAAATAAATAAATAAATAAATAAAAATGGTACATCCGCCATTTTGAAATTTTCCTGACTCAGCAGCAGGAAAAAAACCTGTGTTGTTTAAAAAAAAAAAAAAGAACCACCTGTAAGCTAGAACACATTATAATTCCTGCTTGCTAAGCCTTCCAAGAGTCCCTCACTGGCTAATACCACCCTGCTGGGCCTCAATATTATCAGCTACCATACTGGGTAGTCAGAGATCAAATTACTCACATATAACAGAACATTCTTTTCTGCCCTTTAAGACCAGTAGGCAGGGCCTTAGTCAAGAAAGTTTATATTTTGGTACAGATTCAATGTTCCGAGAGCATATCCTGTTCCTCATCCAAACCACAAGGATGTCTTTTATGTGGACATCCCATTAAACACTCAGTGTGCAATGCAGCCAACCCATCACTTCCTACCTGGGAAATCCTACAACCAAACACAGATCAAAGCAGGCCAAAAATTAGAAGGCACTAATGAGTGATAGTAGGGCTTGGGGAGAGAAAAGAAAATGTGGATATGGTATAGTTAGAATCTCAAGAAATTATTTTGAAAGGTTGAAACAGGATTTATGACCATGTGCTCCATAAACTAGGGAATTGTATTAGAGCATATCCACGAATTCTCAAACCTTTTATCTCAGGTTATATATCTAAGACCAGTTAAATAAGAGTCATGTTAGGCAGAGCCACCACATTTCAATCTGATCTATTTTGATTGAACTAGTTTTTATTGTAACTATAGCAATTTGGTTTCATAATAAGGTGAGTAAAGATTCTTGATTGCATGGTCTGTGGACATGAAGAAATGACCATCAAGACATTTATGGAGCATCTAAAATTGATTACCTAGCTCCACATTGCTAATCTCAGCTACTGTTGAAGTAGGAAAATTATCAACCAATGTCCTGTCTCTTCTTTTATGAACTGTGAAACTGGCAGCTTCAAGATTTGTCTATGCACTCAATTATTGCACAGATGCCTCTTTATCTATAATCACACAGGAAAAGTCTGAGAGAGAGGAGGTCACTCATTAGCTGGTTTATTTATTTTTCCTTCTCATAGACCAGCCAAAGCCTAGTCCTGGAATGTTTAAAGAAATTATCAATTACATAGCATGAGGAAAGAATATTGAAAGCCCATAGTCTCCCATGCAAGGATGGATTAGCCTCCCCCACACTCAACAAAGTCACATGCAACAAAGGTCAAGGGTGACTGCCCAAGTCACCACAAAGAGACAAGAGAACCTGTCTGGCTCATAGTTCATCACTGTACAACCACCTCTGAAAACTCAGCCAGCCAGATCTTCCTGGTCTGAGGACAGTGGCTCCTACATTCACCATAGCATGGCTTGAGGTCGCCCTTACAGCTCCTTAGAGCAAAACAAGAGAAATCTTTAATAAATAAAAAAAAAATAAAAAAATATTCCAAAAAAAAGAAAAGGCTTCATAAAATTAAACAAAAATGAAGCCACAAAGCACACAAACTTATGGGACACTAAAGGTCAATAGAAAACCTCTTATTCAAACTAATAAATAGATATAGAAGATCCAAATTAACACAATCAGAAATAAAAAGAGATACATGACAACAGACACTAAGGAAATACAGAGAATCCTTACATCATACTACAAAAAAACTGTACTCCACAAAATTAGAAAACATAAAAGAAATGGACATTTTTATGGTTAGGTACTATATACCAAAATTAAATCAAGACCAGGTGAACAATTTAAATAGACCAATAAAATATAAGGAAATAGAAGCTATCATCATCAAAAGCCTCACAAACAAAAATATCCAAGGGACAAATGGTTTTAATGTTGAATTCTATCAAGAACTTCCTATACTCCTCAAAGTGTTGCCCAGAACACAACCAGAAGGAACATTGCCAAACTCTTTTTTGAGACTACAGTTACCATGATCCCAAAAACACACAAAGACTCAACCAAGAAAGAGAATTACAAACTAATCTCACTTATGAACATAAATATGCAAAAATACTCAATAAAATGATAGCAAAATGAATCCAAGAACACATCAAAAAATCCTTCATTATCAATTCAGCTTCATCCCAGAGATACAATGGTACAACATACAAATATCTATTAATATAATACATCATGTAAATAAACTGAAAGAAAAAACCGTATGACCATTTGAGAAAATCTGATACCCCTTCATGCTAAAGGTCTTGAAGAGTACAAGAAACATATCTAAACAATATAAAAACACCTGTAAGAATGGCTATGTCCAAAAACACCAATGAGGGTGGTGGAGAGATGGCTCAGTGGTTAAGAGCATTGTCTGCTCTTCCAAAGGTCCTGAGTTTAATTATGGGCAACCCCATGGTGGCTCACAACCATCTGTCATGAGGTCTGGTGCCCTCTTCTGGCCTGCAGATGTACACACAGACAGAATATTGTATGCAAAATAAATAAAATATTTTTAAAAAAACAAAAACACCAATGATATCATAAGCTGAAGAAGATGTGAAGTAAGTAACTATTGGGAATGCAAACTTGTGCAACCACTTTCAAAATCAATATGGCTGTTTCACAGAAACCTGACTATAGTAAATTCCTAGGAATTCACAGGGATGACCCCAGATAATACACTACGCAATAGAAGAGAGGGGACCTGAGCTGGCCTTGTCTTCTAGTCAGAATGATGAATAGCTTAAATATCAAAGAACATTCATCTAGCAACTGATGGAAGCAGAGGCAGAGACACACATCACAGCTCTGGACTGATCTTTCAAAGTCCAATTGAAGGCCAGGCGGTGGTGGCGCAAGCCTTTAATCCCAGCACTTGGGAGGCAGAGGCAGGCGGATCTCCTTGAGTTCCAGACCAGCCTGGGCTACAAGAGCTAGTTCCAGAACAGGCTCCAAAACTAGAGAAACCCCGTCTCGAAAAGCCAAAAATTATATATATTAGATTTCTACTCAGAGGCAAAGTCCAATTGAAGAGTGGAAGGAGTGAGAATATGAACAAAGAGGTCAAGACCATGATGGGTTGACACAGTTTAACTGAGCTAATGGGAGCTCACCAACACCAGTTAGACTGGGAAGGAAACAGCATAGGTACAAACTATTCCCTTGGAATGTGGTTGACAGTGGTAAGGCTGAGGGAGATTGATGGGCCACTGGGAGTGGAACCAGGATTTATCTCTACTGCTTGTACTGGCTTTTTGGGAAACTATTCTCTTTGGATGGATACCATGGTCAGCAAAGATATATTAGAGAGGGTCTTGGACCTTCCATAAAGCAATGTGTCTTACCTTCTCTAAGGAGTTGATGGGAGGCTGCTTGTTTCTTGCCAGCTGCTCAGACCTGAAATAATTACAGAGAAACCATATTATTCGTAATGTTGTTTTGTAACATGAAGGGCCAGCATTAAAAAAATTCAAAGAGAGCATAACAACATACAGTATCAAGATTATCTGTGTATTTTTCATCTTTATGTGGCTTACTTAACCTCTTTCTTTTATTTTTAATTTTACTTTTTGAGACTGGTTCTCTATATCTTTGTCCAGGAGTTACTCTGTAGACCAGGTTGTTCTTGAACTCAAAGTGATCTGCACCCCCTGTGCTGAGATTAAAGGTGTCTGATACCACACCCTGAACTCACAGAGCTCTCTGACCCAGCCTCCCAGGCATTGGGATTAAAGGTGTGTCCTGCCACACCTTGAGGTCAGAGAGGTCAATCTACCTCTGCCCCTTGAAGTTTCACAGGTAAAACTACTTCTGGCTCTCAAGTGTTGGGATTAAAGGTGTGTACCACAACACCCAACTAATGTTTCTTTTTTTTCCACTTTAAGACCTTTAGCCTTTGCCTGTGGCAGACCAGGGATCCTGCCAAAAGGTGGCCTAGTGGACATGAAGACTCTAAGGGGCTGTGAAACCCGGGAAGCCATGGATCAAAGATTGCACCTGCTCTGGCCTTAAAAATGAGCTACCTCTCATGGATACACAGACAGGACTTGGTTGTGGAAAGGAAGCCAGGGTACCTGAGACATTACGTTTTACAGGTGAGATTGCTACAAGTGGGAAGGGGCACAATAAGGGAAGGACACGGCCGGGCGGTGGTGGCACACGCCTTTAATCCCAGCACTCGGGAGGCAGAGGCAGGCGGATCTCTGTGAGTTCGAGACCAGCCTGGTCTACAGAGCTACTTCCAGGACAGGCTCCAAAGCCACAGAGAAACCCTGTCTCAAAAAACCAAAAAAAAAAAACAAAGAAGGGAAGGACACTCAGTGGCAGTGGCCCACAATGTCCTTGCTGAAACACTGAGAAAGGAAGGTACCTAGTAGGAGACAGATGGGGAAGCCAGTGAGGCAGGGGTGAAGCCTCTCATGATTCCAAGAGAACAGCTGGAGATGCACTGCTCCAAGGTCAGGAAGCAGAAAGAATAGCTGGCCATACGTGTGCTTTAGGGTGGCAGTGTCCGTAAGAGACTGGGCCTAAGAAGGCCCTCAGACAAAAGCCCCCTGAGATCTGTGGCTTGGGCACCTGTTAGGGACTGCCTTTGGCTCAAGGGTCCAAGTGTGCAGAGGAAATAGGGTCCCTGAGAAGCCCAAATTTACTGGACACCGGGCTGCACTGCCCTTCTCTATGGCCTTCTCCACCTGCTCAGGGACTTCTTCAATGAAACAAAGCTTACTGTTGGCTGCTTTTTTGGGGGGACATGAAAAGGTGAGGGGGGATTTTCGTACAAGCTTTTTTCTTTCACAATCAAGTGTTTAAAATCAATAGTCTCAGAAGAGAATGAGGAGCAACAAACACCACACACTTGGAAATCAAACATCCAGACAGAGACAGACAGGCAGACCTGCACCCACACCCAGGCTAAAGAACCTCACACCCTGGTCTCTCTGCTCTGCTCACAACCCTGGAGCACGTGGGGGCTGGAGGCAGGCAGGGGACCTGCAGCCACACCAAATCCACATCCCAGGCTCTTGCATCACTAACTTAGGGAAGGAGGGGTTAAGAAGAGGGACTTCTTGCATCTTTGGCAGTCAGCTGTTCTAGCCTGGTTTAAGATTCCCATGGAGACATCCATATTTCAACCTGCTTGGAGTTCATGGTACAACACCTGCCCAGGGAGCAAATGCCTGTACTCCGGCTGGGCTGCAACTTGTCGGTGGTGCCCAGGCAGCTGAACTTCTGCATGAGCTCGGGGTCCAGGTCCACGTCCATACCCTCCATGGTGGGGGGTCCGGATGCCAAGCTTCCTTTGCCACAGCCTGCTTCCCCACAGGCGGCCGCCGCTGCCGCGCCAGGGCCCGGGCCCTACCATGGCCAGCCCACCGGCGCCATGCACGTGCTGCTCCCAGGCAGGCCCCGGGCCTCTCACTGCCTCATGTGCTGTGAGCACTGAGCCACACCACGCCACTCCACACTGCTCGCTTGCTCCCTCTCTCTCTGGCTTCTGAGCTCGCGCTCCCCCCTCCCACACACCCCCAGCACCCACCTCCTCCTCTGCCACTGCCACCACTGCACTGCTGCTCTTCACAACACAGCTGCCTCCGCCACCGCCAAACACGCCAAATTAAGAAATTTCCAGGTTTAATGGGAAATCTGCGCTCTCAGGTGGCCCAGAGGGGGAAACAGGAAGCCACAGGAACGTGACTCCCAGGAGGAAGAAAGGGAGACCACCACGTGTTTCTCTTTTGGGGAATCATGTAAGTACCCTGGGGAGGGGTCCTGACCCCGGTGGGGTCAGGACCTGGCATGCTGGGATTTGAAGTCCAGAACAGAACCTTGCTAGACTTCCATTCCATGGCAAGGGCCTTCTCTATAATAGTAATAAACTCCTGGAAAATCCATGCTTATCCTAGTAATTGGTTGCCACCTGAAACTACCTTTTCATCTTCATTTATTTCAGCCCCATTTGTTTTCTTTTTACTGTAGACCTGAATGAATCATCAGTAATAACCATCCAACAGATCCAATATTTCTATAGGAAAGAGAATGTGGATATGATATAATCTCAAAAATTTATTTTGAAAAGTTGAAACAGAATTGATGGTCATGTGCTTCAGTAACTAGGGATTTATATTAGAGAATGTCAAAGATTTCTCAGATCTTTTATCTCAGGGTGCATATTTAAAACCAGTAATAACAGTCCTGTTAGGCAGGGACACATTTTACTCAGATCTATTTTGGTTGAACGACTATATAGCAATTTGGCTCTATGACAAGATCAGTTTTTTATCAAGATTCTTGATTATCCTGGCATGTGGACAAAAAATGACCACCTGGGAGCATCTAAAATTGATTACATAATTACTAATTACTAATTAAGTAATTACTACATAGCTAATCACTGCTAATCTCAACTACTGTTGAAGTATGAACATTCTCAACCACTGCCCTGTCTCTCAGGACAGTGGATCTACCAGCTTCAAGCTTGACCTATGTACTGAGTTATTGCACAGATTCTTTTTCATTTATATGCAACACTAAAAGACAGAGATACTGGTATATTTATCATTTTCACAGACCAGTGATAGTCATAGTCTCCCATGCTAGTATGGCAAAGCCTCACCCTTACCCAGGGAATTCACACTCAACAAAAATCAGAGGCCAAGGGCCACTACCCAGGTCAACACAGAAACTAACAGAACCTGTCTGGTTCATGGTTCATTGCTATCTAAGCAGAATCCTTTAAAGAGAATCCTTTAAAAAACCAGTAAGGTACCAGTGCTCTTGATTACCAAGTAGAGTCCTTCATTACCTAGGATCACCCATCTGAGCTTTAAGATATTACCTACTGGTGAACAGAGATCAAATATCTCAAAGAGCAAAAGTATACCAAGTTTGTCCATCGGCACTATGGTGAGACAAAACCCTAATTTGTAGTTTAGTAAAATCTTCTATTCTCCCAGAGCACTTCCTGTTCCTCCCCCAAGGCACAGGGTCCACTTTTGATTACACACTCAATGTCCAGTGTAACCAACCCTTCACTTCATAGCGAGGAGGTACTGCAAAAAAACAAAGCTCACATTCCAACAATAACTGTTAAAAAAAAAGGCCATGAATTAGAACACAAAAAAGGTCCATGGTAATATTTAGAAGCGAAAGAGATTGTGAAAATAATATTTACAATATCAAAAAATTACGGTTAAAAAGTTGAAACAAGCTTCATGGTCATGTGCTCGAGGGAATAGGGATCTGTATTAGAGCACACCAAGTACAACTTAAATCATTCTCTGAGGGTATACAGTCATGTTAGGCAGGACCACACCCCTTTATCTAGTTGTACTAGTTTGCTTGAACGACTTTAACAACAATAATTTGGTTTAATAATAAGTTCAGTTTATAAAAAGTTTTTTTTTGAATGCATGGTTTGTGGTGTGTCACTACTCATTGCTAATGTCAGCTACTGTCACAGCAAGAAAGCTTTCATCCTCTTTTTTGCCCATCCCTTTTTCTGTTGTGACTATGCTTGCTTTACAGTTGGTCAGTGAACTAAATTCTTACACCTAAGAAACCTCTGCAGCTCAGAAACTCACTTTGTCCCCTGGAACTAAACATCAATGAATCACACCATTGCAGCTGGTAGTAGCAGAAAGTTAGAAACATTTTAATCATGCATTGCTAAATCAACATCACTGTAGTCCCATGTGCATTTCCTGTAGATAGATATTCTTCCAGTATTTCAGAGTTGCTTCTTGAAAAAAAAAAAGCCTACAACTTTAAATGTGTATTTGTAAAGCATAAATTCTTATAGATATGGTCTGACTGTGTCAGGGTACAACAGAGCTAACATTTGCCTTATTCAGAATATTACCATTTTAGTCACCATATCAACACTACTTTAGACCAATAGTTGAATGTTTTGCAATAGCTAAAACATGGGATGAGGAAATGATAGGCTGCAAATAGCAACCAAGGTTTTAAACTTAAGAGTTTAGCATCCTTTTGATGGGTCAGTGGTGGTACATGTCTTTAATCCCAGCATTAAGGAAGCAAAAACTGTAGATCTCTGAGGCCAGCCTGGTTTACAGAGTGAGTCACAGGACAGTTGGGACTACAGGGAAAAACACTGTTTATAAAACAAAAAAAAAAGAAAGAAAACATCTTTTTCCTGGATCCCAATTGAAGAGTTATTAAGACAAAACATCTTTTTTCCTGGATCCCAATTGAAGAGTTAATAAAACAAAATGTCTTGAGATTAAGTGGATCTAGTATAAATCCTGGCCCTCCCTCAGTAGCCAGTGTCTTACAGCACTGGTATTGGATGCTAGGACTGCGGCACCTCCAAATTCCCGGTCTACTGGGAATTGGGACCCTGATAATTCCAATTGGACCAAGCAGCCAGAGGCACTTGCCCCTCCCCCACTCCCTCAAACCCTCACTACCCACCCCACCTGCGAGCAATGTTCTCCACATTTCTCTCATTCCCCACCCTCACCTACCGCCTCCCTAGCAAACCGGAAGTTGAAGGTCAACTTCTTCCTCTCCCCCCTCCTTCCCTACCTCCCCCTCCTACGACAACTTCCAATCCTTAGATCCCCCTGTTCACACTGAGCTAGCCCCTCCCAATCCTCCCCTGTCTCCTCCTATACCAGATCCCACCATAATTCTGCTCTTCTCTGCCCTCTTCAGGAAGTGGTGGGGGTCAATGGCACAATAAAAGTCCATATTCCCTTTTCTCTTCTGCATATCTCTCAAATAAAAAAGTGGCTGTGTTCCTTTTCTACTAATCCTTCTGCTTATATTAAAGAGTTTTGTTATCTGTCCCAGACCTATGTTCTAGCCTGGCATGACTACTACATCATCCAAGCTTCTACTCTCACTCCTGAGGAGCCATGTAGAATTCAGGAAGCACTGAGACAATATGCAGACTAGACTCGTTTGGTAGACAGTACAGTCTCTATTGGGGGAAGTGGCCATGCTGGCCAGAGAACCACATTAGGATTACAAACCTGGCCAAAGCGCTGACAGAGGCGGGACATCATGGTTCTTTGCCTCCTTCGGGGTATGGAACTGGTCTCAGAAAAAGTAGTTAATTTTGACAAACTTCAAGGGATTAAACAGCTAGCTGATGAAAATCCAGTTATTTTTTAAAAAATCGGTTCCAAGAGACCATAGGAGCCATAGTCTTGGCTACCCATTTTATTTCTCAGTCAGACCCAGATATTAGAAAAAAGGAAATGGTGAAAATGGCCCTTAAATATTTTAATGCATGTATCAGTTTGTATTAGGAAGGCCAATTTTCTTTAGGTTTACTTCAAACAACTTTGTTGCAAGTGTCAAAAGAAAACCAAGTAGAAGCAATCCAGTGTCAGACAAGTGCACAGAATGCTTTGGCTGTCTGCCATGTTTCATCACAAAGTGTTTAGATCTTACACACCTGGATATTGGTATGGGGATACCTAGTTCTTCTGTATGAAAGCTTAGATTATTCTAGGAAAAGGGATAAAAGCACAAATTCCATTAATGTTTTTGGAGAGAAGGAGAGGGAAGATCCACTACTCTAGTCAGCCAGGCAGGAGCCTCATGACTATAATCATGACCCTGGGAGGCTAAAGCGGCAGCTTCAGGAGTTCAAGGGTAGTCTGGGCTTCTTGGCACTCTGTCTCCACAAACAAAACCAAACCAGAAAGCTGTCTGGGAAGAAATAAAAAGTAAGGAATATAAAGATGAATTAAAATAATAAGACAGAAAACATAGGACAGTATTAGGAGGGTATTTCAGGAATAAGTCAGACCCTGAAAATCAGCGTTTATTTTACCACAGGACTAAGCAGCATTTGCTGGTACCATGTGCACTGGGCTGGCTAGGAAAATGGGAGGACTCATGTTTTGTCTCCAGAGGCTAGGGCGGCTCACAGGCTGTGTGCTCACATTGCCTTGGTGTAAATCACAGGGAATTTGGACAAAGTGCTCCATTGGGGCAATTTCCTCCTGGAGTTTGGGTTCTTGTTTTGCTTTTGGCCCTCACTTCTCCATTCCTCCTTGTAGATCTGGTTCAGGTTCACCCAGGTTTCATTTATTCCAGAGTGGGAGCTGCACCCCTAGCTCCCAAACTGAAGCAGGACCCTATTCGTGTGACTACTAATTGTTTTCCTACTTTTTCAATGTGAAGTTCTCAAATTTTTCTCAAGGCTTTTTTTTTTAAAATTTCTGTCTTCTGCAGCAGGCTTTAATTAGTTATTTCACTCATGGGGGAGTCCTGGAGAAAAGGGGTGGGTGCATGGGGGCTGTGGAATGTTAGGTATTTTCTCTTGGATGGTCTGTTGCTGGGTTGTGCCTGAGTGATCTTTCTTGGAATCAGGTGTTGCATTAGGGTAAAATAAAATTTAGGTCTCTATTGAACTTGTCATGGCTGGGCCATACAGCGACTATTTTGTTGTTGTGGTTGTTGCTGTTGATTTGTATTGGTTGGTGAGAATATAAATTAATATAGGTATTATGGAAAACAGCACAGAGCTTTCTCAAGAATTAAAAATAGGAGGACAGGAGAGATGACTCAGTGGCTAAGATTGCACAGTGTTCTTACCAACTTCGATGCCCAGCACCCACACTGGGTGACTCACAAACAGCTGTAACTCTAGCTACAGAGTGACTGACACCCTCTTTGGACTGTAGCCTTCACTCATATGCACAGATACACATTTGCACACGTAATTTTAAAATATGTAAGCAAATCTTTAGAATAAATTAGAACTACCAGATGATCTAGCAATCCCACTTTGTATGTATACTCAAAACCTTAATAGAGTCTGTACTCCGTGTTCATCCAAGAGTCAAGCCATGGAAGCAACATAAGTGTCAAGAGAGAAAGAAACTGTCATCTATGAGAATTTCATTTACTCATGAAACAAAAATGAGAAGGCAGGTTTTATAATCCCATACCTTGGAATGCTGAGGCAGGAGACTCACAAATTTGAGACCAGTCTGACTATGCATCCAAATGCTGCTTTGCTTGCTTGCTTGCTTTTATTTTTTTGTTATAGATGAACCCAGAGGACATTGCCTTAAGTGTAATAAGCTAGGAAAATATATTTTATGTGTTCTCACAGGTAAAATCTAAAGAACTCAAATACATAATTTTCGGGGGGGGGGGGTTGTTCAAAGGGCATAAAGGTGCAACTAAGTGGAAAGCCTAGAACTCTAAAGCACAGGAATAAGACTGTAGCTAAAAACTGTCAGTGTAAGATCACAGCAACAGCTCTCACGAAGGAGGGTCAGTTTATTCAGGAGGCAAATCTGAGTCATCGTGGTTCAAAAACACAAATTTAGGTTATCCCAAATTCTGTGTTCCAATGTGGAGGCTGTTTGTGAGGTGTCTACAGTTACAGAACAATGAAAGTCACAAAACAAGGCATTTGGAAAAAATACATTGATGGGGCTGGAGAGATAACTTAGTCATTCAAGGCTAGGCTCACCAGAGAGATGGGTACGGGCAGGCAGGGATCTCAGCTACAAGTCTCAGACGCTATCTGATAACATTCATTGGACATTTGGTTGGTTTTGTTAATACACTCCAAAGTCTGTGTTTTGAATCTGTTCATTACGATATTAGCTCCCAAACCACAATGATAAAAACACAAATGATAGCCTTTGCTGGAGAGGTTGTGGAGAAAGAGGTACACTCATCCATTGCTGGTGGGAATGCAAACTTGTGCAACCACTCTGGAAAGCAATGTTTCGGTTTCTTAGGAAATTCGGGATCAACCTACCCCTGGATCCAGCAATACCACTCTTGGGAATATACCCAAGAGAGGCCCTATCATACAACAAAACTATATGCTCAACTATGTTCATGGCAGCATTGTTTGTAATAGCCAGAACCTGGAAACAACCTAGATGCCCTTCAACGGAAGAATGGATGAAGAAAGTATGGAATATATACATATTAGAGTATTACTCAGCAGTAAAAAACAAGGACTTCTTGAATTTTGCATACAAATGGATGGAAATAGAAAACACTATCCTGAGTGAGGTAAACCAGACCCAAAAAGAGGAACATGGGATGTACTCACTCATATTTGGTTTCTAGCCATAAATAAAGGACATTGAGCTTATAATTTCATGTTCCTAGAGAAGCTAAATAAGAAGGTGAATCCAAAGACAAACACATAGGCATCCTAAGCCCTAACCCTAACCCAACCCTAACCCTAACCCTAACCGTAACCCTAACCCTAACCCTAAACCTAACCCTAACCCTAAACCTAACCCTAACCCTAACCCCTAACAATAACCCAACCCTAACCCTAACTCTAACCCTAACCCTAACTCTAACCCAAACCCTAACCCTAACCCTACCCCTAACCCTAAGCTTAAATGTAACCCTAACCCTAACCCTAACCCCTAACAGATATGTTAGGTGTTAATGCATCAAACACTGCAAATAAAGGAGGAATATTTTCTGAACGGCTACAGAAGAACATTAATACCTTATCAGTAAGATAGAGAGTTTAAGAAGTGTGTTTGGGGGCTGAGGGCACAGCAGTTAGCATCACTGTCTGCTCTTCCAGAGGACCCTGGTTCAATTCCCAGATCCCAAATGGCAGGTCACAGCTGGCTGTCACTACAATTCCAGGGGACCCGGCACCCTCACATAGGCCTATATCATGCAGGCCAAACACTAACACACGTAAAATAAAAATAAGTAATTCTCTTTAAAGTAGAAGAAAAAGATGCTGGCGATAGTGGTGAACCTGTCACTGACTTTATAATCATTTACTGCTCATTTAGGAAGGGCTGGTTGCAGGGAACAGCTGCTGCCCTCAGTTCAGTTTAGTCTACTTAGATTGTTGGTGAGCCCCCAGCAGGTGGCACTGTAGGGGGAGTGTGTGGAGCATCCCAGGCCTGTAGCATGAGGGCAGGGCCTTTGAAGGCTGTTACACTTACCATTCACTGAATCTGATCTGTAAGCTTTGCATCCTGTCCATTGCCACATGAGGAGTCTCCACCATGTGCCGTGGTCACCATTAACAGCACCGTGATGGCATTGGTGACACTTTTCCTGGGTAGGGAACCAATGCCAGACCAAATTGTGGGTGAGGAGTTCAAACAAACAGGGGGGATTCTAAAGCACTTGCATCACTAAAATCCCACTCCATTGCAGGTGATGACTCACAGACTCTGCATCTTTATGAATCTCCAGAGGTGGTGGTTGACTCCAAAGCAACATCTTTCTCCAGACCCAACAGAGCTGATGCACAGAGACTGACAGAGACTGTGACATCACTCACGAGATCTGCAGGAGCTCAATTCAGATAAAATCCCAGCATGGAGGAGGGGAAGTGGTCACCTAGCCTAGTAGCTTTTTCTGATTGATAGCTGCTAGCAGAGGGAAAACAATTTTTCTCAATGGAGTGACACTGGGTATGGCAAACACAGCCCAGGACAGGCCCCATGCCCAGTAGTTTCTAATACAAATAGGACTTCATGATTTTGTTTTTGACTTATAAACAGACTGTTTTGTTTGTTTTAAGCAAGAGAAAGAGCATGATGTCAAGTTGGGAGGAGTTGGGGAAGGGGGAAAATATGATAGAAATAAATGTAAAATTTAAAAATAAGGAAAAATTAAAAGTAAAATATATATGATGACGAGGTGCTGAGGAGATGGCTCTTGCAGAGGACCTGACTTCAGTCCCAAGACCCCAAATGGTGGCTCACAACTGCCTGTTATTCCAGTTCCATGGCATATGACAGCATATTATGTCCTCAGTGGGCATATTCACAGACACACATGCAGGGAAAATATCTGCACACTTAAAATTTAAAAAAAAACAAAATCTGAAATAATAATAAGATATATCTGTTGATCTGGATAGTGCCATTAGCTAGAGGACCTGAGTTCAGTTTGAAGAACCTACTAACAGCCATCTGTCACTCTGAGGCCACCCTGGGCTATTCAACCCGTGTTACATAGTAAGACATATATACGCACAAACACAAAAACACACACACACGTTCTCCACATAGTCTGTACATTTATATATTTACTTCACCATTATAGTGATTCCATATCATAAGTATTGTTACCATCCACATTGTACACAAGAAACGAAACGCCCAGAGAGACTGAATAAGTAGCTCCCAAGTCACAGAGCAACTAAGATGTTACCCATGATTAAGTCATGCCTCCTAGTCATCCTGATCATTGTGAGGTCAGGAGGCAACCTGGGCCTTCACTATGTAACCATATGAAGGAGGCAGTAGATACAGGAAACTGAGAAACACCCAAGATGGCACATTCATGGCTCATGTCCTAGACTCTGACAACTGCTTGCTCTCAGCTCTATGATTTGGAAAAGGATCAGAAAGTCGAGGCAGGGGATCCCAGGTGTGCCAGGTACTGGTTCTCAGACTTTATTCACTGGAAGGGGTATATGAAAGAGATTATATGAGTGTGTGAGGGGAAAATGCACAGAAAATTGTTTGTCTGCCTCCCTAATTTCCTGCAGTGGACCAGTACACAGTCTACCTGTGCTTGGAAATCTTGACCCAGCCTGAAAAGAACAGAAAAGCTTCTCGCCAGGATCTCTATTTTCATCAGGTGCTCGAGGATGTGAATGACACCTCACACAGAATGTGCATGTGGGGCCCAGCAGTGAGGACAGTAAGGACCATGAGCAGAAAAGGAGAAGAGCCAGGAATGTGAGAACAAGACACCCAGTCACTGTGAGGAGCTGCTCAGATACGTTTCCTGGCAATTGTTGTCACGTTATCCACAGTGGGCGCTATGATGCATAAAACTGATGTCACAAAGCTTCTGAAACTAGAGTTGGAGTCATGAGAGCCTAGGACATGAGCCGTGAATGTGCCATCTTGGGTGTTTCTCAGTTTCCTGTATCTACTGCCTCCTTCATATGGTTAAACACTGAGGGCACAGGTTGCCTACTGACCTTGCAATGATCAGGATGACTAGGAGGCATGACTTAATCATGGGTAACATCTTAGTTGCTCTGTGACTTGGGAGCTACTTATTCAATCTCTCTGGGCGTTTCGTTTCTTGTGTACAATGTGGATGGCAACAATGCTTATGATATGGAGTCACACTAATAGTAAAGTAAATATATAAATGTACAGATATGTGGAGAATGTGTGTGTGTGTGTGTGTGTGTGTGTGTACGTCTTGCTATTTAACATGGGATAAATAGCCCAGGGTGGACTCACAATTCAGATGGCTGTTAGTAGGCACTGCAAACTAAACTCAGGTCCTCTGCATAAGAGCAGTATCGAAACCAATAGTTGTATCTTATTATTTCAGGGTTTGTTTCTTTTAATTTTATATGTATGGGTATTTTATCTCTGTGTGTCTTTGTGGATTTGCCCACATAGGTCATAAGATGGTGTCAGTTTGCTTGGAACTAGATAACAGGCTATTGTGAGTCACCATTTGGGATCTGGAAACTGAAGTCAGGTCTTTTGCAAGAGCCATCCCCTCAGCCCCACCTCAACATATATATTTTACTTTTCATTTTTCCTTATTTTTAAATTTTTTATTCATTTTTATCATATTTCTCCCTTCCCTAACTTTTCCCAACTTAACATTATGCTCTTTCCCTTGCTTAAAACAAACAAAACAGTCTGTTTATAAGTCAAAAACAAAACCATGGAGTCCTAGTTATACTGGAAAAGACTGGACATGGGGCCTGTTCTGGGGTGTGTTTGCTATACCCAGTGTAACTCCATTGAGAAAATTGTTTTCATTCTCCAAGCAGCTATCAATCACAAATAGCCACTTGGCTAGGTGTAGGGCTTTGTGACCAGTTCCCCTCCTCCATGCTGGGATTTTATCTGGCTTGAGCTCCTGCAGATCTCTTTAGTGATGTCACAGTCTCTGTGAGGTCCTATGTGCATCAGCTCTGTTGGGTCTGGAGAACAATGTTGCTTTGGAGTCATCCACCTCCTCCGGAGATTCAGATAGATGCAGATTCCATGAGTCTTCACCCATGAGAGAGTGGGCTTTTAGTGGTGCAAGTGCTTAAGAATCACCCCTGTTGTGTAAAGTCCTCACCCACAATTTGGTCTGACATGGGTTCCCTGCCCAGGAAAAGTGTCACCAATGCCATCACGGTGCTGTTAATGGGGACCACGGCACATGGTGGAGACTCCTCATGTGGCAATGGACAGGATGCAAAGCTTACAGATCAGATTCAGTGAGTGGTAAGTGTAACAGCCTTCAAAGGCCCTGCCCTCATGCTACAGGCCTGGGATGCTCCCCACACTCCTCCAACAGTGAGACCTGCTGTGAGCTAAGTGCTCAAGCAGCAGACTTGCAAACTCCACCAACAATCTAAGTAGACTAACCTAAACTGAGAAGAGAAGCTGTTCCCAGCAACTAGCAGTAAATGATTCTAAAGGCAGTGATAGATTCACCAATGTCGCCAGCATCTTTTTCTTCAACTTTAAAGAGAATTACTTATTTTTATTTTACGTGTGTTTGTGTTTGACCTGCATGATATAGGCCTGTGTGAGGGTGCCAGGTCCCCTGGAATTGTAGTGACATAAAGCTGTGAGGTGCCATGTGGGTGCTGGGAATTGAACCCGGGTCCTCTGGAAGAGCAGTCAGTGATGCTAACTGCTGTGCCATCCTCCCAGCCCTCAAACACACTTCTTAAACTCTCTATCTTACTGATAAGGTATTAATGTTCTTCTGTAGCTGTTCAGAAAATATTCCTCCTTTATTTGCAGTGTTTGATGCATTAACAGCTAACGTATCTGTTGTGACGTTCTAATCTTTATCATTTGCACTCTTATCCCCCTCATATTTTGTTTCTCCAATTCTTATTTTTAATGTTTTAGCTTTAGAACTCTCATTTCTCATCAGCCTTTCTGATATGTTTTAGTGATTATAAATTATGTGTCCTACTATTTTATAATCTACACAGCATGGCTTTTTGACCACTTTCTCTAGAAAGTAAATCCTGATATTAGGTGTGGTGCCTCACACCTTTAATCCCAGGACTCAAGAAGTGGGAGCAAAGAGTTGGACATGAGTTTAAGGCCAGCAGGAGACACATAGTGAGGTTCAGTTCAGTATGGGTTATAGGGTGAGATCATATTTCAAAAGTAAAACTTTTTAACAATTGAAAATCATTTGCCATTTTCTAGTGTTCTTTATTTGATATTACACTATAGTTAATCCATGTTCATGTGTTAAACGTATCTCAAATATCATTATTTGCTTTTAAGCATTTACATATATTTTACATTTTGTGCACACATGTTTATACTTGTTGTCACAATATACACGTGGAGGTAGCAGGCTACTTTTAGGAGTCACTTCCTTCTTTGCAGTGTATCCAGGGAGGCAAGCTCAGGCCACTGTTCTCTACACAAGCATCTGTAGGCACTGGGCCATCCTGCCAGGCCCTGTGTGTATTTTAAAGGAAAAAAAGTGGAAATAGGGAATTGGTATTAAGATGACATTCAAGCCTTCTGATGGTCTTTATTTGCACAAAAGGATGTTGTTGTTTCTGGTATTCTTTTCCTTCAGCCTGAAGAATTTCTGATTGTTTATATTTGTGTATTTCTGCTTTTTCTCGGGACTCTTACTTTTCTTTCTTTCCTAAAATATCTATGTCACCTTCAGGCATGAAGAATGTTTTCAATGGATAAGAGACTGATTTAACTTTTTCTGTCATCACCCTTTAGAGGAAGTTGCTATCTTGATGGGGAAGCTCAGCCAATCACTTTTATCTAGGGTGTGGCTGCTTGGGGCCAGGGAAGAAAACCTGGGAATCTGGGTGAGTTTGCTCTCTTTGGCTCTCTTTGCATGGTGTTCTCCAGACCTGTTTTGGACATGGGAAACTTTACCCCAGTCGTGTGAGTTTCCCCGTTTTCAATTATTAAATTATATCTGTTGTTTTCAACTGGTTTGCTTAATTCTAGCATACTGGTCGAACAGAACATCACTTCCTTCTAGTCTCCAGGTCACTGATTAGAAAGTCACAGGTTTTTGAATAAAACATGTCATGCTTGATATGCGAACACCTCAAGTGTATGGAAGGGATTGCCATCTTTTCAGTATGTGGTCTTGGGATTGCCGGCTATCCATGTATACAAATGAGGCTTTCCTCCTCTCTCACTCGACACACATGAAAAATCAATTCCATGGTTCCTTTAAAGGAAGTCATGGTAGATCAATTCATTTCATACCTGCAGTAGTATTAGAGAAAGCCCAAGAGACGGGAGGACTTCGATGGCTCTGAGAGGAGAGAATGAACATCAGAGACAGGCATTGGCATAACATGACACAGCAGAATAATGTTGGTCAGCGACCTGTATTCCTAAGAGTGGATTTACACTTTCATTTTGTGGTTATCACCACGGTTTGGGTTTTAGTTTTTGATTCAGTGTTTCGTTATATCGCCCAGACTAGTCTGGAATGTGCCTTCCTTTGCCTGTGTCTGCCAACAGAGTGGGCCACAGTAGCAGTTTCTGGCGTTGTTCTAAAACACTCCAACACAAAATCAGCTTAGATAAGAAAGGGTTTATTTGGCACAGGCTTCCAAGTCACAGTTCATCACTGGGGAAATCGGGGCAGGAACTCAAGGCAAGAACCTGGAGGAAGGAAGCCTGGAAGGAAGAGTGGACTCCAGCGTCCAAACACTGAGGAGGAGTCGCCGCCAGAGACCACCTCTCACACCATAGCTGAAGCAAAGGCATGAGGATTTTATTAATTCTGTCATGACAGGGTCCCTCAGCATTCAGGAAGCCGAGAGACCTCGAATAGTGTGCACAGGCTACTTTTAAAGGAGAAGGCCACAGAATCAAGGGGGGTTGTGAATGGCTCATTCAGAAGGGCTATTACCAATAATTGACTAGAGAGCTGTTGCCAGATCAGATGAGGTCAGAGGTCATTTTGACCCCGTTTCCCAGGGGACTGAATCAAAACGTACGTATACGGGTAATTGTTCAGGAACTGATTACCTGCGTGTGTAGCTATAAGGTCCTTAGTTCCCAGGGGAGGAGGGGAAGCACTATGGCACGGAGGCTGAGAGGATTTAGAATAGTCAGAAATGGCTTCAGGATTGTCTTAAAGTCTTACATTAGCTAGTCCCTTCTCTGGCTTGCCCATAGGCTCGTGCTTCGCTGGTACTTTTATCTAACCTAGAGCCTCCTCCCTAGGAATGGTATTGCCTACAGCGGACCGGGACCTCTTTTGTGAATTAATAATCAGGGAAACCACACACACATGTGTCCAAAGACCAACCTCTTCATCTGATGTAGGCAGTTTCTCATTAGAGGCTTCCCTCTCAGTTGACACTGTGGTAGGTCGACATTAACACAAGGACAGCCACCATGTCTGTGAGGCTTCCATTTCTGGAGGGAGCTTTTATAAAATGAACAATATACAACATGAAGAACTTGATGTTCTCTGCAACCTTGATGGAGGTGATATACTTCAGAAAAGAACTTCTCATGGAAGCCTCATCATGATCAAATGTACACATGCTCTTCCCAAAGGTGACTCCATTGAGATAAAGACAGTAGGGAAGGATGCAACACACTAACGTTTCATTTTACCCTAGAAGTATAAATGATTCCTCAACACAATATATATATATATATATATATATATATATATATATATATATATATATATGTCTTACAAAAAGCCATGGGAACCACTGCTGTATGAATTAGTGTCTTTGTGGGATATTGTAATGGACAATGGTAAAGAGTAATGGTAAAAGATAAGGATATCTGAATAAACCATGGATTTAGTAATTAGGAATGCCTTGATTGGCTCAACAATTGTGACACATCCACTCAAAATCGTAACAAAAGAATCAACCAGGTTCAGGGCATTTGGGAATATTCTGTCTTATTTTTGCAACATTACCATAATATATAAATGCCTAAAATTAAAAAAAAATTCTTAAAAGCAAGTGGCCTTATGGTGGTTAGGGGCTCTGAATGCAGGGTTTGTGTCACGCTGAAGATTATGCACGGCTCAAATGTGAGGTTTAAGGTGTCTGGTTTATCCCCCACTTGGGAATATGCTGTCTTAGTTTTAAATTGTAATCACTGTGGTCAAAAGCAAGTTGAAATGCTTTATTTAAGTTTACAGTTGTAGTCCACTGTGTAAGGAAATCAAGGAAGGAATCTCGAAGCAGAAATCAAAGCAGAGGTGTAGCAGAATCATAAAAACCCAGAGGCAGGTATTGGGGTCCAAGCTGAAGATCAGAAATACAAAGCAGCCAACCACTAGAGAGACCTTTGACCTCTACCAAGTCTTCAGACTCAAGCTGATGATCCTGTCTCCACAAATTATCAGACTCCACACTCCTGAGTTCCTGTCTCTCCCCCTTTATATTCCTCTCTCTGCTCTTCATATTGCTCCTGTCTCCCCTTCTCCAGTACTGGGATTAAACATGTGTGATTCCCAAACACTGATATCTGTTTCTGGATCAATCTTGTATAGCCCAGAATAGCCTTGAACTCACAGAGACTTGCCTGCCTCTGCCTCCTGAGCACTGGGATTAAAGTTTTGCTCCCCCCCCCCCGCGGTCCTGTATAGCTGAGGAGTGTGGCTGCTTTGCCCGCTTATTTTCAGGCAAGCTTTATTCATTTTAACACAAATATACCAGTATACAGAGGCCATGGCAGGAATGCTGCTTACAGGCTTGCTTTCCACGACTTACTGAGCTTCCTTGTTACACACCATACCACCACCGGCCTGCTGATGGTTCTTTATACAAGGGCATTTAACCTGGAGTGGGAGTTATTAGACTCTCACCTGAGATTCCAGCCTCTCCTCGAAGTATTTCCTTTTCAGCTGTGTGTGATTCTGACCCAGTTACTTGTGTTTCTGTAGCCTCTGGAGACACTGGAGTACTGAGAGTGTGAACGGTCGACTGACGGGCAGGCACTTCCATCTATCTGGCTACAGAGAAGGAATCTTTCCTTGCTGCAGTCAGACTTTCTGTGGTGTCGCTGCTTTGCTCCTGTAAGTAACTCCTCATCCGTTAGCTGTAAGTTTTAAACTCTTTGGCTCACCAACTTGGGTTTTGGTGGAATAATACCTTGGTCTTTTGGAGCCCTAGCTGATTTGGAAAACACTTAGAACTCAGGATCAAAGTCAATGTTTTCAGAATACACCCCCCCGCCTTTTTTAAAAAAAATAAATCCACTTTTTAAAAACCACATTTCTAACTGATTATTTTGTATCCCAATTAAAACTTCATCCTAGGATTTGAGGGGAAAGCTCAATTAACAAGGTGCTTGATTTGCAATCCCCAGAATCTACATAAAACTCCAGTTGTGGAATCCCAGCACAAAACTGTGGATACATAATGTTCCTGGGGTTTACTGGTCAGACAGCTTACCCTATTTTGTGAGCTTCAGGCCAATGAAAGACTCTGTCTCAGAAAAAAAGTGGACAAGACACGAGAAAACACACTCAAACCTGTATATAGGCATCAACCTCAAATGTGCAGAGACACGCGTGACTGTGCACAGACACACGTACACACACACATTTGATCATCTGGTGTGGAGGTTCTCCTTCCTGGACACATCAGGAAATCATACTAGGAGCTTATATACCACACACACCACTACAACCTCACAATACCCCCCCACCCACACACACAAACACACAGAGAGAGGGAGAGAGAGTGAGTGAATTTTGAATCTTATGCTCAAATGCTAATTTGATTTGCCTGAAAGGAGGTTCAGGTATCAGTGCTAAGAAATCAGGTGATACTACCCTATCTAATTCAGGTATCAGTGCTAAGAAATCAGGTGATACTACCCTATTTAATTCCTGTCTCCTGACCCTACTTCCAGTTACCTCACTGGTTTTTCTTATGAAGTAGAGAGGATCTCTGTTTTTCTCTGGTCTTGACCTTAGCAGCACTCTTTCTTCCTTTCTTCTTTTTGTCTGTCTTTCCTTCATTCATTTCTTCATTTGATCCTTCTTCTTTTCGAAAGGGAAGAATTCCAATAGGATGCAGTAGTTGGTCAAGTACTCAAGAGTGTAAGCAGAGCAATCAAAGAGGCAAGTAATATAGCCAATTCGACATGCAGCAACCTAGATCCTGGTAGGCACAGGCCCTAAATTTCTCTTCTCACTGTCCATCTCTCCTTTGTGCTCTCCCTAGAATGGATACTTTTAGGAAAAGGCTGTGCTTCCTCAGAAGCCCAGGTTACCTATAATTCAATCTGTTATAAGTAAGTAGGTGTATAAGATGCAAGAATATGTAAAGAAGTTTAAGAAACAGCTGAAGTTTGTTAGGCATGGTGGTGCATTCCTTTAATCCCAGAACTCTGGAGGCAGAGGGAGATGAATCTCTGAGTTCTTAGCCAATCTGGTTTATAGAGAAAGTTCCAGATCAGCCAGGGATACACAGAAAAACTCAGATAAACAAGAATGAAGGAAGGAAGGGATGAAGGAAAGAAGGAAGGAAGGAAGAAAGGAAGGAAGGAAGATAGAAAGAAAGAAAGAAAGAAGGAAAGAAAAAGAAAAAAAGGAAGGAAGGAAGAAAAAAAGAAAGAAAAGACAAAGCTAACTTGAAAGTTTACTGGGGAAAGGGTTAGAGCTCTCTACATGCCACCTTGCAGAGGAAGTCTTGAGGCTGTTTTAATCTGATCCAGCTAATATGGACCACCGTCCCCCATTGTTGGTCACTTCCTGTTTGGAAGGTCCTGAGCTGGGCCATCCAGAGTCTCCCACTGCCATCTCCTTCTCTCTTGATCTCAGGGAGGCCAACACCATTATCTTTATGCCATCTCAGGACCTTACCCTGCCGACCCATTGTTCTATGGCCTGTCTTTTGTGGTCTGTTGTTCTCTGCTAGAGCTCACCTTATGCCTAACAGCTTCACTGGCAACTGCCATCACATTCCAAATCCTAGGTCTTTTTATTCTTTTTCCTTCGGCACAATGGAGACAGGCTGGTGTCTGGACATCTGATTCAGATCTTGGTTATTCCTCAGCTCATTTGGGGCAGTGCACCAGCTCTCAGAGAAGAAAGCAGCCAGTGACAACCAGCACAGGCTACCCAGAATCATGCTGAGTGGAAAGAGATGATGAAACAGTACACCAGTCAGTGTGAGTCTAGCCATCTGGAAGTTTCTTTCTTGCTCATGTTTCAGGCCTGACCAACAATAATGCCCTTTATGCAAGAATGGGCAATTCAGCCTACCTGGGACCGTGGAGACAGAGCGAGTTGATTTGGTCGTGACGTGAAGGGCACTGAAGCTGACTGCAGTAGTAGATGGATGGCTTCAGCTTGGGGAGGAGGCAGAATCCTCAGACCTTAAACCTGGAAGGTAAGAATGAGGGGTTATTCAGGCTGAGAAGGGCCCCGGGAATGCTGAACAGAGGGGAGAGCAGCAGGGTGTATTGCCAGTCCCTTCTGGCCAAGGAAAGGAGATGGTCCCTACAGAGCAGGTCCTGTCAGGTTCTCTGACTCCCAGGGGTGCCCATCTCTTGCCAGGAAGCCCTCCAGAATAGGAAACAGGAAGCACAGGGCCAAGGCCCTTCCTGTGGTTCCTATCTCCTCAGGACTATGGCTAGATGGGTGGAGACTTGGTCTCAACCCGGAACACATGAATTCATGGATCCAGCACTGGTTTTCAGGAGCTTTGTGACATCAGTTTTATGCATCATAGCGCCCACTGTGGATAACGTGACAACAATTGCCAGGAAACGCATCAGAGCAGCTCCTCACAGTGACTGGGTGTCTTGTTCTCACAGCCCTGGCTCTTCTCCTCTTCTAGTCATGGTCCTTACTGTTCACTGCTGGACCCCCCAGGCACATTCTGTGTGAAGTGTCATTCACATCTTCGACCACTAGATGACGACAGAGTCCGTGGCGAGAAGCTTTTCTGTTCTTTTCATGCTGTGCCAATATTTCCAATCACAGATAGAATTGTACTGGTTCACTGCAGTAAATTATGACTGCAAACAAACTAACGTTCTCACCTTTCCCCTCACACACTCATATCTCTCTCTTTCATATAACCCTTCCCATTAATAAAGTCTGAGAACCAGTATCTGGCCCACCTGGGATCCCCTGCCTTGACTTTCTGTTCTTTTTCTAAATCATAGAGAGGAGAGCGAGTAGTTTCCAGAGTCTAGGACATGAGCCGTGAATGTGCCATCTTGGGTGTTTCTCAGTTTCCTGTATCTACTGCCTGCTTCATATGGTTACATAGTGAAGGCCCAGGTTGCCTCCTGACCTCACAATGATCAGGATGACTAGGAGGCATGACTTAATCATGGGTAACATCTTAGTTGCTCTGTGATTTGGGAGCTACTTATTCAGTCTCTCTGGGCCTTTAGTTTCTTGTGTACAATGTGGATGGCAACAATACTTATGATATGGAATCACTATAATGGTGAAGTAAATATATAAATGTACAGACTATGTGGAGAACGTGTGTGTGTGTGTTCCTATGTACCATGGGCTAAATAAACATTGGCTAAATAGCCCAGGGTGGCCTCACAGTTACAGATGGCTGTCAGTAGGTACTGCAATCTGAACCCGGGTCCTCTGGATAAGAGCACTATCTAGAACAACAGATATATCTTATTATTATTTCAGGTTCTGTTTGTTTTAATTTTATGTGTATGGGTATTTTACTGCATGTGAGTCGGTGGATTTGCCCACGGAGGTCATAAGATGGTGTCAGATCCCTTGGAACTGGAATAACAAGCAGTTGTGAGCCACCATTTGGGGTCTGGGGACTGAAGTCAGGTCCTCTGCAAGAGCCATCCCCTCAGCCCTGCCTCAACATAGATATTTTACCTTTAATCTTTCCTTTTTTTAAATTTTACATTTATGTTTTGGTTGTGAGCCTAGCCTTTAATGACTGAGCCATCTCTCCAGCCCTAAATTTTACATTTATTTTTATCATACTTTCCCACTTCCCCAACTCCTCCCAACTCAACATCATGTTCTTTCTCTTGCTTAAAACAAACAAAACAGTCCTTTAAAACAAAACCATGGAGTCCTATTTATACTGGAAACCACTGGGCATGTGGCCTGTTCTGGGGTGTATTTGCCATACCCAGTGTCACTCCATTGAGAAAGCAGCTATCAATCACAAACAGCTACTTGGCTAGGTGTAGGGCTTTGTGACCAGTTCCCCTCCTCCATGCTGAGATTTTATCTGGCTTGAGCTCCTGCAGATCTCTTTAGTGATGTCACAGTCTCTGTGAGGTCCTATGTGCATCAGCTCTGTTGGGTCTGGAGAACAATGTTGCTTTGGAGTCATCCACCTCCTCCGGAGATTCAGATAGATGCAGATTCCATGAGTCTTCACCCATGAGAGAGTGGGCTTTTAGTGGTGCAAGTGCTTAAGAATCACCCCTGTTGTGTAAAGTCCTCACCCACAATTTGGTCTGACATGGGTTCCCTGCCCAGGAAAAGTGTCACCAATGCCATCACGGTGCTGTTAATGGTGACCGCGGCACATGGTGGAGACTCCTCATGTGGCAATGGACAGGATGCAAAGCTTACAGATCAGATTCAGTGAGTGGTAAGTGTAACAGCCTTCAAAGGCCCTGCCCTCATGCTACAGGCCTGGGATGCTCCACACACTCCCCCTACAGTGCCACCTGCTGGGGGCTAAGTGCTCAAACAGCAAACTTGCAAACCCTACCAACAGTCTAAGTAGACTAAACTGAACTGAGGGCAACAGCTGTTCCCTGCAGCCAGCACTTTACTAAACGAGCAGGTATGTTGGGTAGAACATCCCAAATACTCCTGTTTCAGGAGTGGAGAATAAATTCCCCATAGGCTCAATGTGGTTCTGGTGCCACCTAACAATCTGAGGAATTGATCTCTTCCAAGTACCTAGAGAACATGACAGTAAAGAATGAGAAAAGCTCAAAAGTATTTTTAGAAATAAAAAAAAATCCTATATCCAATAAGATAAAAGTTGAAATATCTGACATCCACAGAAAAGCTTTCACATGTACAAAGACACAGTTGAAATACAACCAGATTGAGGGGGGAATTCACTGATACTGATGTGACTCTAGCTCAGGTAGAAAGAAAGCAGAAATATGTATTTTAGAAGAAAGGGAAGCCAGGCAGTGGTGGTGTACGCCTTTAATCCCGGCACTCAGGAGGCAACCACACAAAGATCTCTGTGAGTTCCAGGCCAGCCTGGTCGACAGAGCAAGTTCCAGAACAGGCTCTAAAGCAACACAGAGACACCCTGTCTCAAAAACAAACAAACAAAAAAGAAGAAGAAAATAAAGCAACTACTAACTACAACCACAAATGTATCTTCAAAGAGGTAGAGATGTGGAAGATTTAAAGCCAGCCTGAATAAACTTACTGGTATATTGATGAAAATTATAATATGGAAAATAAAAACTGTACTGGGTAAGCTCAGACATGACAAAGGATTCATGAACCCAAAGACCCGGCAATAGAAACTACAAAATGAAATATATGGGGGAGGGGGAGACAAAATCAACAATTAAAATACCAGTGAGCTTTAAGACACAGACAATTAGCATCTCTTTCAAGGGGAGATACCTGAATAAAAATACTTTTTAAGATCCATGTCTGATGAATTACAAAGTCATAGATTTAAGTTCCATGAACTTTAAGCACAGGGAACACTAAGGAAAGCTGACTGAAGCACATGATAACTCGATGTAAAAAACAAAACAAAAGTACCTGGGGGAGGGGGCAGGGAATCATGGTAAGTCCAGAGAAATAGAGGTGAGGATGGTGATGGGCTGTTTGTCAGTGGGGACGTGGTGAACAAGTGGACTGCTTGGCAAGATCTTTAACTGGCGAAGGGAAGCAACTCTGTCAACCCAGAATGGCTAAGGAAGCACTTCAGGGGGAAGGCAAATGGATCTAGAGGGAAACAGGGATCCACAGGAAGGGCCAGGTATTATTGCCAGTGCTGGGATGCCTCACTCAGCCATGATGCTGGGGGTGGGGGGTGGGTAATTGGTCCTGCATCAACTTGATTTGTCATGCTTTGTTGACTCCCATGGGAGGCCTGCCCCTTTCTGAAGGAGGAGGAAAGTATAGGGGCAGTAGACAGGAGGTGGGGGGGAGGGAATATGAAGAGAGGAGGGAGGGGAAACTATGGTTGGTGTATAAAATAAATGAAAAAATTTAATAAAAGAAATAAAGGACCAGGTAGTGCCCAAATCAAATAAACCATGCGGTGTAACTACTTTAGGTTTTTCTGTTGCTTATTTACTCTTTAAAATAGTTAGCTTAAAGAAATGTATATATTATTGAGTGTATGCCATATATAGAGAAATAACATCTCTGTATGATGCCGAGTACTGTTCTTTCAAGGTCTGGAAAGAATTGTGTTGGAATTTTCTGGGTATTGTACTGAGTCTGTAAATTGCTTTTGGTAAAATGGTCATTTTTTACTATGTTAATCCTGTTGATCCAAGGGCATGGAAGATCTATCTGTCTTCAAAGACCAGAAGATTTTCTTTTTGTATTACATAGTACTTTATTAAGAACGAACTTATATGTCAGTACTCGTACGTAAACAATAGTGACAATGAATCAAGGCAAACCCATCAGGGATCATGTGTATTATAGTAATTTACATTATCTGTTATATAATTGATGTGTAATAGTTAAGCAAAACTTAAGACATTAAGCAAACATTTTTGCATGTATTTCCTTCTCTTTACCTTTCTGTGCCTTTATCATTTGTTTGACTTTAAGCAATTTTCTCCCTGGATAGCAGCTCTATCTCCTGGGACTACCTCCTGTGTCTCCCTACGATTGACCAATGACAGCACCATTTGTTAAATATGCTTTCTTTTTTTCATTTGATATTTTTTGCTTCATTGTCAAAAATCAGGTGTTCGGAGGAGTGTGGATTAATATCCAGGTCTTCAATTCAGTTCCATTGGTCCTCCTATCTGTTCTTATGCCAATGCCAGGCTGTTTTCAGTACTGTAGCTCTGTAGTAGAGTTTGAATTCAGGGATTGTGATGCCTCCAGAAGTTCTTTTATTGCACAGGATTGTTTTGACTATAAATGCCCCTCGACCAAAGAATGGATAAGGAAAATGTGGTAATTTATACAATGGAGTACTACACAACAGAAAAAATAATGACATCTTGAATTTTGCATGGAAATGGATGGAGCTAGAAAACATTATTTTGAGTGAGGTAACCCAGACACAGAAAGACAAATATCATATGTACTCACTCATAAGTGATTTTTAAACATAAAGCAAAGGAAACCAGCCTACAAAACCACAATCCCAGAGAACTTAGACAACAATGTGAACACTAAGAGAGACGTACATAGAACTAAACTACATAGGAAGTAGAAAGTAGAAAAAGGCAAGATCTCCTGAATAAATTGGGAGCATGGGGACCTTGGGGGATGGTTGAATGGGGGAAGATAGAGGCAGGGAGGGGAGCAGAGAAAAATGTAGAGCTCAATAAAAATCAGTTTAAAAAAGAAAAAAAAAGATTGGCCAATGCTGGATCATATTCTTTTAATCCTTGCCATCCTTGCATTTTATATATAGTGCTTTGGTATTTGATGGGCCCATTTCAAAAGCCTCCAAACAACTGCCAGTTGCTCCCTGCCAACTTGACATCTTCAATTTACAAGCACCAATACTCGGTAAACAGCTTAAAGATATAGGTTGCAGTCTGGATGTATCTGCTGTCTCAATAAAAGCCTTTGAATTACCCACACACCCTAAAAATTTTACATGTTTTAGAAGCTATCTTCCAGTTTTGAGATTTGAAAAAATTATTTCCATTTCTTAAGTCTTTAGCTATTAACAAATTCTTACCTACATCTTTTAAATCTATACCTATATCCTTGGTGAAATCAGAACAGCCGTCACCAGAGCCATCTTTGGGGAATATTCCCCCATCACCTTTTCTTTTTAGGTCTCTGCATTCTATAACAACACAGAGTTTGGCAGGGTTTTTTTTGTTGTTGTTGTTGTTTTTTGCCCCTCACTTCTACATTATCAAGCATCCTTGCCACACCTACTCCTTCAATTACTTGACCAAATACTACATTTCCCATCATTATGGAGTCGGAAATGTTGTGATACTGAACTGAGACCCAATTGTATTGGGGGCCTACATTTGTCATGCTCAGCAAACCCTCTTGACCATGCTTGTAAAGATTTTTCATTTTCAAATTTTTCTCCATAAGTAATTTCTTCACCTATCCCATTCTGACTTGAGAAGTTTCTGCCTTGAATCATAAGTCTCTTAGTAACTTGATGGAAATGGCATCCTTTAAAATGTGCAAAGGTTTCTCAGTTGTGGATCCAGTGCCTTTTTCTCCTGTACACAATGCAAGAAAATTTGACATCTGCCAACAATTCTAAAACAATTCATCCAACTTGCTCCCTGTCCATGTTCAAATCAAAGAAGACCCGAGGGTTTTTGGAGTTGGGAGGGCTTGGCAGGTCAGGGTGGGGGCAACATCTTCAGTCCAGGTACCGGGAAGCAGGACTGAGAATTGAAGGTTTTTTATTTTTTTGTTTTCAATAATTATTACTTAATTTTATGTGCATTTGTATGAAGGTGTTAGGTCCCCTGGAACCAGAATTGTAAACTGCCATGTGAGGGCTGGGAATTGAACCAGAGTCCTCTGGAAGAGCAGTCAGTGCTATTAACCACTGAGCCATCTCTCCAATCCCAATAGACTTATTTTTATAATGCAGGTCTTTCACTTGTTTAGTTAGAGTTACCCCACAATGTTCTATATTATTTGAGGCTATTGTGAAGAGTGATTTCCCCAATTTCTTTCTCAGTCTGTTTGTCATTTGTATATAGGAAGGCTACTGATTTTTTTTTAAGTCTTATATTTAGCCACTTTGCTAAAAGTGTTTATTAGCTGTAGGAATTACCTAGAGGCATTTTGGGGGTCACTTATGTATACTATCATATAATCTGCAAATAGTGAAAGTTTGACTTCTTCCTTTCCAATTTGTATCCTCTTGATCTTCTTCAGTGGCTATGGGACAATGGCCTGTACTATGTCACTTGTATTTTAAATAAATGCTGATTGGCCAGTGACCAGGCAGGAAGTAGAGGTGGGGCAACGAGAATTCTGGGAAGAGGGAAGTTTCAGTCTGCAGTTATCATCCAGACAGAGAGGAAGCCAGACACAAAGCAAACAAGATGTGACTGCCTCACCAAAAAAGGAACCAAGCCATGTGGCTGACATAGACAAGGATAATGGGCCAATTTAAGTTGTAAGAAGGAGTTAATAAGAAGAAGCCTGAACTAATAGGCCAATCAGTTTATAATTATTGTAGGCCTCTGTGTGTTTATTTGGGACTAAACAGCTTTGGGACCTGGTGGGATAGAAACCCCAATCAACATTCAGTTGTCTTATTGCTCTAGCTTGAACTTCAAGTACCATATTGAATAGATACAGAGAGAGTGGACAACCTTGTCTTGTTCTTGATTTTAGTGAAAATACTTCAAGTTTCTTTCCATTTAATTTGATGTTGGCTATAGGTTTGCTATAAATTACCTTTATTATGTTGAGGTATGTTCCTTGTATTCCTAATGTCTCCAGGACTTTTATCATGAAGGGGTATTGAATTCTATCAGGGACCTTTTATGCATCTTCTGGTGGATTATAGTTACTTAAAATATATTTATATATTTTTTGCCTTCCAAGATTTTATTGAGTGGTTTGGGTATAACCAAACTATTTTTTCCTGTTCCCTTTTTAAGGTAATTTATTTATTTATTTTATATCCCAACCACACTTTCCCCTCCCTCCTTTCCTCCCATTACCTCCCTCCATTCCTGTTTCCTGCCCCCATCCTCTCCTTCTCTATTCAGAAAGGGGCAAGCTTCCCATGGGAGCCAACAAAACATGGCATAACAAGTTGAGGTAAGACTAAGCTCCTACACTTGTATTAAGGCTGGACAAGGCAACCCAGTATGAAGAACAGGTTCCTAAGAGCCAGCCATAGCCATGGGGACAGCCCCCGATCCCTGTAGGAGTCCCACAAGTAGACTAAGCTACACAACTCTCATAATATGTAGATGGCCTAGGTCAGTTCCACGCAGGCTCCTTGGCTGTTGATTCAGTCTCTGTGAGCCCCTAGGAGCCCAGGTTAGTTGTTTCTTTGGGTTTTCTTGTGATGTCCTTGACCTGTCTGGCTCCTACAATCCTTTCTCCCTCTCTTTAGCAGGATCCCTTATGCTTAGCCTAATATTTGGCTGTAGTGTAGTGTCTCAATCCTTTCACTAGAACACAGGATATGCCAGTTCAGGCTATGTATTCACTATTGCTTGGGAGGCTTAACTTTGGTCATCCTTGTAGATTCCTGGGACTTCCCCTTATATTAGGTTTCTACCTAAGAATGAAATATCTTGTTCCCCCATCCAGTCATCCCTTTCACTTACTCCCCCCCTCTATCCAATCCCAACCTAATTTTTCTCATGTACCTATCCCCCACCCACTTCCAGTCCACCCAGGAGATCTCTTCTATTTCTCCTTCCCAGGGAGATCTGGATATTACCAAAAAGCTGCTATGAATTTGAACATAGTTGAACAAGTGTCCTTGTAGTATGGCTGAGCATCCTTTGGGTTTATGTTCAAGAGTGGTATTGCTAGGTCCTAAGGTAGACTGATTCCCAATGTTCTGAGAAATTGTCATACTGATTTCCAAACATGCTGTATAAATTTACACTCACACCAGCAATGGAAGAGTGTTTCCCTTGCTCCACATCCTCTTCAGAATAAGCTGTCATTGGTGTTTTGATTTTGATCATTCTGACAGGTGTGAGATGGAATCTCAAAGTCATTTTGATTTTCATTTCCCTGATGACTAAGGATGTTGAACAATTTGTTAAGTGTTTCTCTACCATTTGAGATGCTTCTGTTGAGAATTCTGTTTAGATCTATACCCCAATTTTTAATTATATTATTTAGTTTTTTGATGTCTAGTTTCTTGAGTTCTTTATATATTTTGGAGATCAGTTGCCTGTTCGATGTAGGGTTAGTGAATATCTTTCCCTACTCTTTAGGCTGGTGATTTGTCTTATTGACAGTGTCCTTTGACTTACAGTAGCTTTTCAGTCTCATGAGGTCCCAGTTATTAATTATTGATCTTAGTGTCTGTGCTACAAATGTTCTATTCAGGACATTTTCTCCTGTGCCAGTAAGTTCAAGGCTATTTCCAAATTTCTCTTCTACCAGATTTATGTTGAGGTCTTTGATCCACTTGTACTTAGTTTTATGCAGGGTGATAGATATGGATCAATTTGTATTCTTCTACATGCCAGCATCCAGTTATGCCAGCACCAGTTTTTAAAGATGCCTTCTTTTTTCCATTGTATATTTTTGGCTTCTTTGTCAGAAATCATGTGTTCATAGGTGTGTGAATTTATGTCAGGGTTTTTAATTTGATTCCATTAATCCCTGTGTCTGTTTTATGCTAATACCAAGCTGTTTTCATTACTATAACTCTATAGTAGAGCTTGTAGTCAGGGATGGCAATACCTACAGAAGTTCCTTTATTGCCAGGCAGTGGTGGTACACACCTTTAATCCCAGCACTCGGGAAGCAAAGACAGGCGAACTCTGTGAGCTCAAGGCCAACCTGGTCTACACTGTTACACAGAGAAACCCTGTCTTTAAAAAACAAAAACAAATAAAAAAGAAATTTCCTTAATTGTACATGATTGTTTTAGCTATCCTGGGCTGTTTGTTTTTCCATATGAAGTTGAGTATTGTTCTTTTGAGCTCTATGTATTGGGATTTTGATGCAGATTGTACTGAATCTGTATATTGCTTTTGGTAAGATTACTATGTATACTACATTAATTCTACCAATACATGAGTGTGGGTGATCTTTCCATCTGCTTATGTCTTTTCTAATTTCTTTCTTCAAAGACTAGAAGGCCTTTGACTTGTTTGGTTAAAGTTACCCAAAACTATTTTACATTGTGGCAATAGTGAAGGGTACCATTTCACTGATTTCTTCCTCAGCCCTTTTATCATTTGTATATAAGAGAGCTACTGATTTTTTTGTTAATCTTATATCCAGCTACTTTGCTAAAGGTGTTTATCAGCTGTAGGAGTTCCCTGGTAATATTTCATATATATTACTATGTCATTTGCAAATACAAATACTTTGTATTCTTCCATTCTTATTTGTATCCCTTTGATCTTCTTTTGTTGTCTTAATAACTCTAGATAGAACTTCCATTACTATATTGAGTAGATATGGAGAATGGACAGCCTTGTCTTGTTTCTGATTTTAGTGGAATTGCTTTGAGTTTCTCTCCATTTAATTTGATGTTGGCTGTCAGCTTGCTGTATATTGCTTATATTATATTATTATTATATATTGTTTTGATTTATTTTAGGTATGTTTCTTGTATCCCTGATCTCTCCAAGACTTTTATCATGAAGCACTGTTGGATTTTGTCAAAGGCTTTTTCATCATCTAATGAGATGATCATGTATTTTTTTTTTTAGTCAACTTATATGGTGGATTACATTGACACCTTTTCATTTGTTGAGCCATCCCTGCTTCTCTGGGATGAAGCTCACTTGATCAGGGTGGGTGATCTTTTTGATGTGTTCTTGGATTCTGTTTGCCAGTAATTTATTCAGCATTTTTGCATCAATATTCATGAAGGAAATTGGTCTGTGTTATCTTTGTTTAGTCTTTGTGTGGTTTGGATATCAAGGTGACTGTGGCATCATAAATTGAATCTGAATATATTCCTTCTGTTTCTATTGTGTGGAACAGTTTGAGGAGTATTGGTATTAACCTTTCTTTGAAATTTTGATAGAATTCTGCATTGAAACCATATTTACCTGGGCTTTTTTTTTTGGGGTGGGGATACTTTTAATGACCATTTCTATTTCCCTAAGGGTTATAGGTCTAATTAAATTGTTTGTCTGATCTTGATTTAATTTTAGTATGTGGTATATATCAAGAAAATTTTCTATTTCTTTTAGGTTTTCCAATTTTGTGGAATACAGGTTTTTGAAGTATGACCTAACGATTCTCTGGATTTCCTCAATGTGTATTATGTCCCCCCATTTCATTTCTGATCTTTTTACTTTGGATATTATCTCTCTGCCTTTTGGTTAGTTTGGATAAGTGTTTGTCTATCTTGTTGGTTTTCTCAAAGAACCAACTCTATATTTTGTTGATTCTTTGTATTGTTCTCTGTTTCTATTTTATTGATTTCAGCCCTCAGTTTGATTATTTTTGGCTTCTACTCCTCCTGGGTGAGTCTGCTTCTTTTTGTTCTAGAGCTTTCAGGTGTGCTGTTAAGTCACTAGTGTGATATTTCTTCAAATTCTTTATGCAGGCACTTAGTGCTATGACCTTTCATCTCAGTAGCACTTTCATTGTGTCCCATAAGTTATAGGATATCATGCATTCCTTTTCATTTAATTCTTGGAAGTCTTTGATTTCTTTATTTCTTCCTTGGCCTAGTGGTAATTAAACTGAGAGTTGTTCAATTTCCCTGCATTTGTTGTCTTTCTGTAGTTTGTGTTGTTAAACTACAGCTTTAATCCCTAGTGATCTGGTAAGATACAGGGTGCTTTTTGACCAAGTAAGCATTCAATTTTGGAGAAAGATCCATGAGATGCTAAGAAGAAATTACACTCTTTTTGTTTTGTTTTGTTTGTTTTGAGACAAAGTTTCTGTTTCTACTATGATTTTATTGAATAAGTTTTCTATGCCTTTGAATTGGAGTTATTCTTTTTTTTAACCCTATTGTTCTTACTTAGCTTTGGTCTTTTCATGATGACCCAGACTTCCTGGATGTTTTATTTTAGGAATTTAATGAATTTAACATTTTCTTTGAATGATGAATCTATTTCTTCTGTGGTATCCTCAATGCCTGAAATTCTCTCTTCCATCTCTTATATTCTGTTGATGATGCTGGTATCTGCAATTCCTGTTTGATAACCCAGATTTTCCATTTCCAGAATTCCCTTAGTTTGTGTTTTCTTTATTCCTTCTATTTCTATTTTCAAGTCTTGAACTGTTTCATTCACCTGTTTGTTTTTTCTTCACTTTGTTGTCATTCTTTAAGGGATTTATTGATTCCCTCCATTTTTTGTTTGTCTTTTTCTTCATTTCATCAAGGGTGTTTTTCTTTTCCTCTTTAAGGGTCTCTATCCTCTTCATAGTTATTTTTAAGTTCTTTTTCTTGTGCTTCAGCTACACTGGAATGTTCAGGTCTTACTGTCATAGTTTAGCTGGATTCTGGTGGTGACATAATTGTTCTTTCTGTTATTGATTGTGTTCTTACACTGGCATTTAGACATTTGGATTTGGGAGGATTATAATTTTATTATGTTTATTCCTGTGTTTGTTTTTGTTGAATGGGTATTTTTTCTCTTGGTTTCTGTTTTCTCTATGGTTTTCTGGTTCAAGTGGCCAAGGTTTCTTGTGAGTGATGGGTCTTCAGGTCCAGTAGGGTATCTCTGGTGGGGTTTTGGGGACCTTGGGTTCCTTGATCTGGTCTGGCCTTCAGTAAAGCCAAAGTCTTCTTGGGTTTCTAGATCTGGCCTGGCTTGAGTTTTCTTGTTGTGATCTAGATGCCCTCACTCCCCATGACTGACAGGGTAACTTCCTTGTGGTCTGTAATTGACAAGGATGTTTGTGTTCTTTCTGGCTGGTGGTTTTCCACAGAAGTAATAAAGGTATAAAAGACTTTAGCTTGGGGAAAAATAAAGGTTGTTGTTCTTTTACCTGAGAAGAAGCCTCCGTGTCTCAATCCCAGTACCCCCGCCAGTCTCGGCATCCAGGCAGTGCTGGCACAATATCTTCTGTAGTGCCTATGACCAACCAGGCTTCTGGAAAAGCTCTTCAGACTTGTGTAGACTGTTCTGAGCTTAAGGAGTCTGCTGGAGTTGTGCGAAAGTGCTAGTTGTGGGGAGGATGATGAGGTGGGAAGGGTTGGGCAGTAGTGTGGTTCTTGAGGGAGCAAAATCCAGGGGTGGTAGTGGCAGTCCAGCTGGCAGGTGGATCACTCACTTATTCCTAAACTAGTGAGGACTATAACAGAGCAGTAAGTGTCTGCTGGAGTTGGGGGCAGAGCTCAGCAGTGATGCTGGTGCTGAGATGGGAGGAGGTGGGCCATAGGATGCATCCTGATAATAGAGAATCTGGTAATTGGAGCAGCTCATTTGGGAGGCAGCTCACTCACCTGTTCTTCTAACTGGTGTGGACCATATCTGTATCTATGGAGTCTGCTGGAATTGTGGGGAATTACTGGCCAAGGAGAAGATGATGAAATGGGAGGGGTTGGGCTATGCTGTGGTTCTTGGGATGCATAATCTAGGGTGGTGTGGCAGTAGTTGGCAGGTGGTTCCTCACCTACTCATCAATGGGTGAGGGCTGAACCAGAGCAGTGGGGCTGGACATAGGGGCCAGCAGTGATGCTGGTGCTGAGATGGGAGGGACAGTCCACAAAACAAGAAGGTTACTCTGAGTTCTGGGTTCTGGCTGGTATGGTCTAGTTTTCATTGGCAGAAGTTTTCTGGGATTGGGGGCAGGGTTCAGTAATAGTGGGGCCCTGGATGAGTTGTGATGGTGTGGGCCTGGGGAAAGGTAGGAAGGTAAAGAGTTCAGGGAAGGGTATAGCTTACTAACCTGGTCTTACTGGTGTGGTCTGGGCCTGTTTGGCAGAAGTCTTCTGGGGTTGGGGAAGGACCCAGCAGAGGGTCCAGGGATGAGATGGGATGGCATGGGCCTGGGTAAGGGTCATGAAATTATGAATTTTACAGGCAATTGGATGAAACTAGAAAAAAATATCACACTGAATAAGTTAACACAGACCTAAAAAGACAAATATGGCATTATGTATTTACTTACAAGTGAGTATTAACAGTTAATGAAAATCAAGCTACAATCCACAGACCCTGAGAGGTCAGGTAAAGAGGAGGGCTCCAGAGGAAGGGGAAATAGAATGAATTTTGCAGGTGGACTGGAGGAGGATAGGGATAAAGGGGGAAGGATCAGGTGGGAAGAAAGGATGAAGGAGGAGAATGCGGGTACAAACTACTAGGATTGGGGGAGCATTGGGCATGTGTGGAAGCATAGTGCAGTGGAAACTTCCTGGAGTTTATGAGTGTGACCCTAGTGAGGACTCCTAGTAACGGAGGCTATGGAGTCTGAACTGGCCTTCTTTTGTAGCTAGGCATGGCTTCCAGTGTTGGGACTGAGTTACATTCCTTTGAGCTGCTGGCCAAAAGGGCCCTGTAAAGATTCCTAAAAAACCAGGTGGTGTTAGGCCATAAAAACCATCTCTGAAAACTGAAAGTGGAGCCCCATTCTGAGGACAACATCTACTATGTTTACTGACTGTAGAAAGTTCAAGCTTGTGTGGGCATGGAGAATTCACCCCTATGTTCTGGTCCTTTTGGTGTGGAAAGGTAGGTGCTCTGCAGGTATGGAAAGAGAAACATGGACATCAATCTAGCAGCAAATCTTCCACCTATAATCTGCCCTTCTAGCAATGTGCACTGGGGCAATGGTGGCACAGAACATGTTCGGGTGGCCAAGTAAGTCTAACTTGAGGCCCAAGCCATGAGAGGGAGCCAATGCCCTGCACTGCCTTGATGACAGCTTCAGATATGGAAGCTGGATAGACCAGAGACCCAGGGTAGAACCAAACACAGCTGTTTGAAAACAAAACAACAATCAATGAGATGATTCCTAATGATATATTCTGCTATACTCATGGACCGGTGCCTTGTCCAGTCATCATAGAAGAGGCTTTTTTTGGCAGCAGATGGGAACTGGTACAGAGACCTACAACCAGACATTATGCAGAGAGGAGAGAGAGAGAGAGAGAGAGAGAGAGAGAGAGAGAGAGAGAGAGAGAGAGAGAGAGAGAGGCTAAATTGGAGGTCTCTGTTGGGTCCCTCCCCTCAGAGACTTGGGAACATGGCAGAAGAGGGAAAGAAAAGATGGCATGAGTCAGAGAGGATGGAAGAAAACAGGAGAACATGGTCCACCGAATCAACTAAGCAGCACTCATATGGGCTCACAGAGACTAAAGTAGCAAGTATGGGGTCTGCATGAGTCTGCAGCAGGTCCTCTGCATAAATATTGTACCTGTTGGCTTGGTATTTTTGTAGGACTTCTAAAAGTGGGATGGGGTGTGTACCTGACTCGCCTGCTCTTGAGATAGATGCTTCTCCTCCTACTGGGTTGCCTTGAGCAGTCTTGATAGGAGGGTTTGTGCCTAGTCCTATTGTAACTTGTTATGTCATGCTTGGTTGATAGCCCTGGGACAGCTGCCCTTTTCTGAAGGGAAGCAGAGGAGGAGTGGATCTGGGAAAGAAGGAAGCTGTGGAGGGGGAGCTGGGAGGAGTGAGAGGAGGGTATACTGTGGGCGGAATACATTGTATGAGAGCAGAATCTCTTTTCAATAAAATTTAAAAAGAAATAGCATGTCTGACAATAGAATTATAAAAGCTGGGACAGATATATGAATATGTAAGAGTCTTAGCTCCTGCCTGATATTTTATATTTTCAATTTTTTTGAGACAGGGTCTCTCTATGCCTCTCATGAAACTCTTTGTGTAGACCACCAAACCCAGAACATGTACAATTGTGAAATTATATTTGGTTAATATAAAGGTATATGTAATACTCTTTAAAGCAATTGTTAAAATAACAAAGCAATGTCTAATAGATAGCTAAGAATGAATAAATCTTCAAAGACTTAAATCATTAATAGATCCCACAACCCAAGAGAAAGCAGAATAAAAGAGCACAAAACCAAAAACCAACTAGATAAATAAAAAATAAAAAGAAAGTAGATAGAATCAGACCTAACCAGAGAAATCATAACATCAAATATGGACCCTATGGTAGATCTAGTGCAAGTTTTTGGGAAAGTCTCTAGACAGATCTCTAGAATGACTGTATCTTATCGGATCACCATAGCTTAAAGTTAGAAGACAACAGCAACACTATTTCAGAAAGCCCACAAACACTTGGAAACTGAACAGTGCTCATTTGAATCACCAATGGGTCAAGAGGAAATAAAGAAAATAAAGACTTCCTAAAATTCAATGAAAAGTACTGCACAACATACTCAAATTTATGGGACAAAATGAAATCAGTGTTAAGAGGAAAGTTTATAGTACTAAATGTCTACATAAATAATATGGGAAAACCCCACACTAGCGAGTTAACAGGCTACCTGAAAGCTCTAGAACAAAAAAAAGCAAACTCACCCAGGAGTGCTAGATGACAGGAAATAATCAAATTGATAGCTAAAATCAACAAAATAGAAACAAAGAAAATAATACAAAGAATCAGTGAGACAAAATGTTGGTTCTTTGAGAAAATAAAAAAAAAATAGACAAACCTTTATCCAAACTCACCAAAAGGCAGAGAGAGAGAATATCCAAATTAACAAAATCAGAAATGGCACAGCGAAATGGCGGAGACCATAGCGGACACCCAGCGGCTGATCACCAAGCTGCAGAACCTGAATGACGCCTATGGGCCGCCCAGCAACTTCCTTGAGATCGAGGTGAGCAACCTGCAGACCATGGGGGTCGGCCGGGCCGCTTCACCACCTACGAGATCAGGGTCAAGACAAATCTTCCTATCTTCAAGCTGAAGGAATCTACTGTTAGAAGAAGATACAGTGACTCTGAGTGGCTTCGAAGTGAACTAGAAAGAGAGAGCAAGGTTGTAGCTCCCCCACTCCCTGGGAAAGCGTTTTTGCAGCAGCTTCCTTTTAGAGGAGACGATGGAATATTTGATGACAATTTCACCGAGGAAAGGAAGCAAGGGCTGGAACAGTTTATAAACAAGGTCGCTGCTCATCCTCTGGCCCAGAATGAACGTTGTCTTCACATGTTTTTACAGGATGAAATAATAGATAAAAGCTATACTCCATCTAAAATAAGACATGCCTGAGTTTGGAAAGAAGAGGCAAAATGAGACCATTAATGATTGCTCCACACCAATGAAGAAGCTGTAACTAACTTAGCATGCTGCACGGGCGCTGCTCTAACACGCCCTGGGTGTTCTAACACTCACAGGCTCCCTTTCATTTTGTTTTGTTTTGGCAGTTGACAAGAAGTTTTTCATTTGCTTTAGTGAAAACTCCCTCGTTGAGCCTCTCTACCTAACTCTCCTTGTTGTGTCCCTATACACATTGTAGCCTCACAAGCCCCATAGACCTGCACTGTCCTGACTAAAGTTGCTGTCTTGGTCTTATTTGCAGATTCTGTGTCCTGTTTGCTTCTTGAATCTGATTGGCTAGAATCTTTCTCTTCCCCCTTAATGTGTGATGTCACCACTTGGTCCTAATTTATGTGCAGGAGCACGACACTGTTTGTCTCCGGTGTACTTTGTGTGCAGAGTGCATCTTTCTTCTGGCCTGTAATCCCCTTCACATGGAAGATTAATGAGGGAAATCTTTATATTCTGTATAAAAGCAAAATCAAATTTATATACTAAAATCATTTGTCTAAAAATTTAAGTTGTTTTCAAATAAAAGTTGAAATGCAAAAAAAATAAACAAAAAAACCAAAATCAGAAATGAAAAGGGGGACATAACAACAGACACAGAGGAAATCCAGAGAATTGTCAGGTCATACTTCAAAAATCTGTACTCCACAAAATTGGAAAACTTAAAGGAAATTGACAATTTTCTGGATAAATATCACTTGCCAAAATTAAATCAAGACCAGATAAGCAAATTAAACAGGCCTATAACTGCTGAAGAAATAGAAACAGTCATCAAAAGTCTCCCAACAAAAAAAGGGGAGACAGAAGGAAGGGAAGGGAACAGCAAAAATGTACAGCTCAATGAAAACAATAAAAAAGAAAGGAAAAAATTAAAGGCTTTCAGTATCTTATATAGAATATAGGGTTGTCATGTAAGATAACAAAGCAAATCCAACTTCATGTATTTAAAAGCAGAACCTGCTTAAGAATATAGGGATGTAAATGATATTTAAACACCAATCAAAACAAAATTTGAAATTTTTCATTAGTCCCAAATTAAATTTATCTTGGATTCACAATTATTTTGTGGTATTGAAATGACTAATTCAAGAGCATAGAATCCAAAATCTTCAAAATATATTTACTAAAAGTTATAAACCAAAGCCCTCAAAGAGGAGAAATTCATGATTATCACTAGGAATTTCAATACCATACTGTCTCAAAAAGCCTCCAAATTAGTATAGACTTTTAGGATTTGAACAGCACAATGCAGTTGAAGTAACCGAAATTTATAGAACACGCTGTCTAACATAGCAAGAACACGTATTCTTCTCAAGTACCCAGACAGCAGCCATGGTAGTCCATATCTGAGCCCTTCAGATAACTCACAAGTAGTTTGTAGTGTTCTTGTTGTACAAAGAAAGTCCTTTGATCACAATGGAATTTCATTAGTGAGACATCTCCAGCGTCCAGCGACAGGAAAACAATTAAAACAAGAAATGTACTTTGAGAAAGAATTCACTTGTGTTCTGAAACAGCACAGAGGCCAAAGTAGAAACTGAAAGGAAAGCATTCTCAATGGGTTCAGAATAAAACCACAACTTAAAGTCAAAGGAAGCAGGTAGGAGGGAATATTAGTAAAATTGGCATAAAACAGTGAGAAAAGAGCAGAACGAACAACAGGGGAAGGCAATAAAAACAAAACCTATTCTTTACAAACATCTTGTTAAACCTCTAGTGAGAAAATTAGGGGAAACCAGAGAAAAAGCAAATACATTTGCAATGAAATGGGAGCCATGAAAACAGATTTTCTGCACACTATGAGCTTACCAAGGACAACTCTATTATATACCAATATAGTGAAAATTAATAAGTGAATAAATTCCTTGAAAGATAAAAACAAGGAAATTCTCTCAAGAATTTGAACCCACAGAATCTTTGACTTTATAGCTTAAATATACCCCAAATATGACCCTAAGCCTTTAACTTTACTACTGAATCATGACCAACAAAAATGCTAAAGGAATAGACTATTTCAATTCCATTAGAAAAGTTAAGAAAAAAAACTTCCCATTTGTTGCATGTCAGTAGCATTTCCTTGATATTAAAACCATATTAGTAGATCACAAGTCAAAACAATTAAGATGCAAAACTTCTCCCAGGCATAGGTATAAAATTGATTTTGTTTAGACGATTATTCCAATAGAAAAGGAAGAAATAAACCTAATATTATTCATAGAGGAAATTATGGCATAGAAATACTGATAGAATATATTCAAAAGTCAAGGTAATACACATCCATTTAGTGAGTTCACATTAAATAAAACCAACATACTTAACCTATTTTATTCATAAGTTCTAGCAACAACTGAAACTTGAAAAGAAGACTTTCAGTTATAGTAATAGCAAAATGCACAAAATACTTATGTGTGAAGCCAGTGAAAGCTGTGCAAGGCCTGAAAAGTACGAACTTCTCAGAAACCTTGAAGACTGACACCAATGGACACTGTGCTATCTTCATGAAAAAGTCTGTGGGGCTGGGATGTAGGTCACTTTAGAACACTTGGCCAGGAATCAAAAGGCCCTGGCTTTTCTTCCTCCACCACATAGACAAAACCCCAAACAAACCTTCAGTCTTTCACAATTAAGTATGATGGTATGGGGGAGGGGGTCCAGAATGTCATTTATGAATTTACTGAGAGTTTTGATTTGGGTGGTAGATGGCAACTTTTGGCAAATGCTTTTCCTGTGTTTATTGAGAAAAACAAAGCTGTTTGTCTAGTTTATTCCATTAATGTCATCAATTATATTTTTCCAATGTTAAATCAAGTTTCAGGTATTTGAGATGACTAATTCTGGGTATCCAGTGTTCAACATTATCACGACAGCTAACAATCATGTATTATAGTTATACTATGATAATATATAATACACATAAGTTACAGTGCAACCTAATGTAGGCGGAGGCTGCTCATTTATTCCTGGCTGCCCAGACCCAAAATAATCACACAGAAACTATATTAATTGCAACACTACTTGGAGGATGACTCTAGAGTATTTCTAACTAGCTCTTACATCTTAAATTAACCCATTTCTATTATTCTGTGTATCCCCACAAGGTTGTGGCTTACCAGGTAAAGTTTCCACATCTGACTCCTTCAGCAGCTACATGGCATCTCTATGACTCTGCCTACTTTCTCTCTCTACATCTTTGTTCAGATTTTCTGCCTGGCTTTACTCTCTTAAGCCATTGGCCGAAAGTGGCTTCTTTATTAACCAATGGCAATAAAACATATTCACAGCATACAGAGTGGAATCCCAGATAAAATTAGTGTACAATAATATATATTATATATAATGTATCTATATATGTATATATATTATATATAATGTATCTGTTAAGCACAGAGGTACATAGTGCTGTTCCCACAAAATACAAAAGAACATGCTAAGTATAAGAGTGGAAAAATATAATAATTAGCTGAATCACGTCAATTATTTCATACTGTATACATACACTAAGGCAACAATTTGTGTGTCTTAAAAATATATAATTCTTGTTCCCCAATTATGCCTCAATAAAGTCAAGAAAATGTTAAATCATTCTTTCATCCAAGGGATAAGCCCTACTTCATCTTTATGTATTATCTTAAGGCTCTAAAGCAGTGGATCTCAATATGTGGGTTGCAACACCTTTGGAAAACCTCCAAAAATTATTACGTTACAATTCATAACGGTAACAATTAGTCATGAAGTATCAATAAAAATAATTTCATGGTTGGGGGTCACTACAAACATGAGTGACTATTATAGAGTAACAACATTAGGGACATTGAAGAAGGCATCAAGTTAGCTGCTAAGCTTAACATTCAGATATTAACAGGAATTATATACTATGTTAAAGAGCATCATTTATTTAATTGAATACTTTAACATAAATAGATATGGCATATATCAAGCTATTTTGGTTCTTCATATATGAGGAGGATTACAAATGTCTATTAAGCTCTATTAACATGAAACATTCATTTTAATGTGAAGCCCTTTACATTCCTTCAGCAGTTAGTCATGTAATCTTTATATAATTTTATTGTGCTCTTTTTTTCCTAAAAGAAGCAACATTTATTTAACTCTTTGTGTCCATATTGAATTTTATCTGGTTATTTTTTTTTGAAATTTTGAAACAAGACCTCAGGTGTTTCATGCTGTCCTGGAACTCACTATATAGCTGAGGATGATCTTAAACTCTTGATCCTCCTGTTTCTACCTCTGAAATTTAGTTATTACAGATGTTTTTCACCCTGCCAGGTTTCAATTTGATTTGATTTAGTTGGATTGAATTGAATTGCCTTGTGATTGGACTTACTTTTGTAGCTACTTTTTGCTTGGTTCTGTCCTTTGGATCAGTGCTATAGACTTTTGCAAAATGAGTTGTGTGTAGGTATCCATGGAAATAAAAGTGCCAGGAATTGAATCTCTCATTATCCCCCTCCAAATCCAAACAGAAGAGAATCAAATAAACATACAGAAATCCACATCCACAGCTTAACTAGAAAATCGGAAATGCACAAACTTTAAAATCTGTCATTGGAAACGCGAACATCTTTTTTTAAAAAAAAATATTTATTTATTAAAAATTTCCACCTCCTCCCCTCCTCCCATTTCCCTCCCCCTCCCTCTCCAGTCTTAAGAGCAGTCAGGATTCCCTGCCCTGTGGGAAGTCCAAGGCTTTCCCCCCTTGATCCAGGTCTAGGAAGGTGAGCATCCAAACAGGCTAGGCACCCCAAAAGCCAGTCCATGCAGTAGAATCAAAACCCAGTGCTATTATCATTGGCTTCTCAGTCAGCCCTCATTGTCAGCCACATTCAGAGAGTTCAGTTGGATCACATGCTCCATCAGTCCCAGTCCAGCTGGCTTTGGTGAGCTCCCATTAGATCAGTCCCACCGTCTTTGTGGGTGGACGAACCACTAGCGGTCCTGCCTTCCTTGCTCTTGTTTTTCCTCCTTCTTTTCTTCATCTGGGCCTTGGGAGCTCAGTCCAGTGCTCCAATGTGGGTCTCTGTCCCTATCTCCATCCATTGCCGGATGGAGGTTCTATGGTGATATGCAAGATATTCATCAGTGTGGCTATGAGATAAGGCCAGTTCAGGCACCCTCTTCTTTGCTGCCCAAGGACCTAGCTGGGGACATCTCCTTGGACACCTACTCAGCGGTAAAAAACAATATCTTGAATTTTGTATGCAAATGGATGGAAATAGAAAACACTATCCTGAGTGAGATAACCCAGACCCAAAAAGATGAATATGGTATGTACTCACTCATAAGTGGATTCTAGCCATAAATAAAGAACATTGAGCCTATAATTCATGATCCTAGAGAAGCTAAGTAAGAAGATGAACCCAAAGAAAAACATATATTTATCCTCCTGGATATTGGAAGTAGACAAGATCGCCGAGAAAAGTTGGAAGCACAGGGGTGGGTGGGGTGGGGGGAAGGGGAGATGAGGAGACAGAAGAGAGAAGGGGAGGATTGGGGAGAGCTTGGGGGAATGGGATGGTTGAGATGGAGGAAGGGTGGATATGGGAACAGGGAAGAAGATATCTTAACTAAGGGAGCCATTTTAGGTTTGGCAAAAGCAAACATCTTTTGCAAAGGCTTCTCCCACTTTTCTTCATTACAGAGCACCAAGAAACTGGTTGGAAGGAATACTGGAGTAGATCAGCAGCTGGAGAAATTTATCCCCTGTGCAGATCTAGCGGAAGAGACCTCGTTGGTGCAATTCTTATTCCAAGGAACTAGCGTGAGAAGCTAAGATGATAAAAATCGACAGCAACAGCGGAGCCAGAAGGAACACGATGTCTAAACATCATGTTACATAACTTACCTGTAAGCAGAAATTTTGACAAATTCCAATGAGCTCTCTCAAGTATCAAGAAGACTCCTGTTGCCTCCTCAAAGAAAGCAAGGAATATGTAGAAAAAAAATAGCATGGCGATAAAAGATAGAGCCTAACTGAAGGCCATAAATAAATAAATATGAAATATTTGTCAGCCAACCTAAGACTAAACCTTAAGACCCCCCTCTCCCTCCCTCCCTCCCTCTCTCTCTCTCTCTCTCTCTCTCTCTCTCTCTCTCTCTCTCTCTCTCACACACACACACACACACACACACTCACACACACATGTGCAACATGAAAGTCGAAGGGATAATTAAATTATTGGGAAGGAGGGATCCAGCAGAAGTGGGAGAGGAACAAGAGAACGTCACAGTGAATAGGATCACAATATATTCTATATAAGCATGTAATTACAAAGTGTTTCAAGACCATGTGGTGGTGCACACTTTTAGTCCCAGAACTCATCAGGCAGAGGCAGGCGGATCTCTGTGAGCTCAAGGCCAACTTCGTCTACAGAGTGAGTTCCAGGACAGGCTCTAAAGGTACACCAAGAAACCCTGTCTTGAAAAACCAAAAACCAAAAATTAAATAAATAAATAAATAAAAGCTATGGACAAACAGAAGGGCTACAGAAGTGTGACAATGCTGAAATGTTCTAGAAAAGCAAACATTTACTATTTACTACAAGGAAGAAATTAAAATGAACCAGTGACTTAGGGTAAGACTTAGAAGGTAATGACTTCTGGTTGAGAAAAAAAAGGTGAATACCCTCTGAAGACTGGATAGTAAAGAAGGTAGCAGGCACCAGATGGTGGTAGCACACTCCTTTAATCCCAACACTCGGGAGGCAGAGGCAGGTGGACATCTGTGTGTTCAAGGCCAGCCTGGTCTACAGAGCAAGTTTTAGGACAGACTCCAAAGCTACACAGAGAAACCCTGTCTTGAAAAACAAAAGGGAAAAAAATAAAAAATAAAAAAAGATAGCAGACAAAGGGCGGGGGGAAGTAAGTCTTTAAAAGATCAAAGCAACGGTAAATAAAGCAGGAAATACAATCCATAATATGACCACTGGCCCAAATAATTTTTTTTTAAAATAGAATTATACTGATAAGGAAACAGCAGAGGGCGCCCTTGATCTATGAATGGTCTAAATGAACATAAGGGCTCTGCAAAAACAGTTACTGATTCTAGGAGGGAAGGAAAGCTAAGCTCCTCTGTTGATGAAATTTTCACCCCTAATAAAACTTATGATGGTAAAGAGACTAAAAGAACACTCCTACGTAGGCTTGCTTTTGTTAAGGTAACAAAGCACCACCAGCTTGGAATAACACAAAGTCATTTTGTACTTTTTTTTAAAATTTATTTATTTATTAAGGATTTCTGCCTCCTCCCCGCCACCGCCTCCCATTTCCCTCCCCCTCCCCCAATCAAGTCCCCCTCCCTCATCTGCTCGAAGAGCAATCAGGGTTCCCTGACCTGTGGGAAGCCCAAGGACCACCCACCTCTATCCAGGTCTAGTAAGGTGAGCATCCAAACTGCCTAGGCTCACACAAAGCCAGTACCTACAGTAGGATCAAAAACCCACTGCGATTGTTCTTGAGTTCTCAGTAGTCCTCATTGTCCGCTATGTTCAGCGAGTCCGGATTTATCCCAGGCTTTTTCAGACCCAGGCCAGCTGGCCTTGGTGAGTTCCCAATAGAACATCCCTATTGTCTCAGTGTGTGGGTGCACCCCTCGTGGTCCTAAGTTCCTTGCTCGTGCTTCGTCTCCTTCTGCTCCTGATTTGGACCTTGAGATTTCTGTCCAGTGCTCCAATGTGGGTCTCTGTCTCTGTCTCCTTTCATTGCCTGATGAAGGTTAATATTAATGAGGATGCCTATGTGTTTGTCTTTGGATTCACCTTCTTATTTAGCTTCTCTAGGAACATGAATTATAAGCTCAATGTCCTTTATTTATGGCTAGAAACCAAATATGAGTGAGTACATCCCATGTTCCTCTTTTTGGGTCTGGCTTAAGACAACATAAGGAGATCAAGGGGACTCGTATTGGAAAGGAAGAAGTTAAGCTTTCATTATTTGCAGATGATATGATAGTATACATAAGTGACCCCAAAAATTCTACCAAAGAACTCCTACAGCTGATAAACACCTTTAGTAATGTGGCAGGATACAAGATCAACTCCAAAAAATCAGTTGCCTTCCTATACACTAAGGATAAGGAAGCAGAGAGGGAAATCAGAGAAGCATCACCTTTCATGATAGCCACAAATAGCATAAAATATCTTGGGATAACTCTGACCAAGAAAGTGAAAGATCTATTTGAAAAGAACTATAAATCTTTGAAGAAAGAAATTGAAGAAGACACCAGAAAATGGAAGGACCTCCCTTGCTCTTGGATTGGGAGGATCAACATAGTAAAAATGGCAATTCTACCATTTTGTACTTTCAAAACAAGGTCTTACTCTGCAGCCCAGATTTGTCTCAAACTTACTATCTAGTGTCCACAGAGGACTTGAATGCCTAGAAATTCTCTTGCCCAAGCCTTTCCAGCTCTACGGTGACAGACATAAGCTACCATTACCTAGCAACCCAAATGTGTGACAGAAAAACAGCACACAAAAATATACATACATGCTGATATTTAAGTCTGTACAGCGAGAAGAGTAACACAAGTGGATTATCATAGATTTATAGGGGAAAGCAATGTGAATTGGGTAAAATCAAAGAGACTATTGCTTCTGGAGGCATTGATCAAACACCCACTCCTTACTTATTTCAGAGGCTAAAAGCAGCGTGGTCTCTTCGATCTTTGAAGGATCTTCAAATGGAAAAGGGGTAAGTTACTGTAAAGAACGGTTTGGAAGAGTAAAGTTGAAGGCATTAATTACTATGAACAAGTGATGGGCATGGTGGCAAGCGAATTGGGTGTTCGTGTGTGTAGGGTCTACCTGAGAATGGCATGTGGGCACTGCTGTGCTTACCGGTCCTGATCACCCAGAGCAACCCGAAGTGGTTTGACTGCAGTCAGGCTGAACACATGACTACTCAGCTCTCATCTCGAAAAGCCATTTTTCTACTAAATAGAATTAATTCTTCAGAGAAATGATTGACCTTGGGGCCCCAGCTGGGAAAGTATGCAATGTACTCAGAACATCGTGTTCTGTGGAAAATATGAACTGGGCAAGGGACAAGGTAAGGGACAGAGGGTGCACAATTGGCTAAATCAGGTACAATTTGAGTATCAGTATAAATTTATGGTTTAATGGACCATAGCACACTCAAAAACAAGAATCCATTATACTGAAATAAATTATTATAGAAGAGAATTTTTTTTCTTTCCTGTGGCTTAGGAAGATAGGACATAGAAGAAGAATGGAGTTAGAAAATGACTGTTTGGTGGCCCTCATAGCAACAACTAAACTAAACAGGAAGGAAAATGAACAATGGATGCCAAAGCTAAGAATAACTTTCATAATTAGGCAATTAATTACATGCTTACAGAGTTACCTTTCAAAAGATACCCACTCTGTATAAAAAGGAAAAATCTTACTTTATAGTAGAAAAAAACCAGCAGCTCAGTAATACCAAAAATAATCATAAATTAACAGCAGTGGGACAGACTGTCATTTTTAGCCTCTTGATATGATGCTCTGGGAATTAATGATTTCTGTAATATCCCTCCCAAAAAAATCATGGCTGAAAATGATGAGAAAATGTCAGACAAACTCAAATTGTGGAATGTTATTCAAAACAGTTACTATGTACTCAGAATCATCAAGATCATAAAAGAACCAGGCGTGGTGGCATAGGCCTTTAGTTCTAGTACTCGGGAGCCAGCCTGGGCTACATCATGAGTTCAAGACCAGCCAGTGTTCCACAATGAAACCTTGTCTCAAAAAAGGAAATCATGAAAGAAAAAGAAATGAGTGAAGTATTCTGAATTAAAGGAGACTAAATAAAAGGGTATGACCAATAAAGATAACCCAGATACCTGGATTTTTGATTAAGGACATTGGTGATATAATTTTAGGGTTTGAATAAGATCTGTAGATAAGTTATGCTGCGTTAATGTTAATTTCTTGGACTCTATAACTATGTTCTGGTTATGAAAGAGAATTAACTTACCTTTTAAAAATAGAAACCGAAGTATTGTGTCTGCAACTTACTGTCTGGAAGTCAGAAAAGTTTCACATGAAATACATGCATGCATATTGATATATAAGTACACACAAAAAAATAACAACAAAATATAATAAACAGCCCCTTGGTAGTCTTAGCAAAGGGTGGAAGGAAAATACTTATGCTATACGTTCATTTTTTTCTTTTCTTTTTAAAAATACTTTTATGATTATTTTGGAATTTTATACAATCTTCTCTACCCACCCAACTTCATGTGTTCTCTCTTTAATAAAACAAAACAGAACCCTAAAGAAAAACGGGTTCACATATGTGAACCCTCAACATACCACCACCAGCAGGAGCAGCAGCAGCAGCAACAACAACAAAAACAAAACACATTAAAAACCAATCAAACAAAAACCCACTGACTAGTTACATTGGTTCACTCCTTTTTCCCTGCAGAGCTTGCTATACCCAGCATCACTCCATTGAAGAAAACTGATTTTCCTCTTCCCAGAAGCTATCAGTGGCAAGTACCTACCTGGCTAGGGCTGGGACTTTGTGTCTACCACCCCTCGTCCATCCTGGGATTTCTGTCTGGCTTGGTTTGTGCAGGTCTTTCTTCTGCTTGCTGTCACGGTTTTTGAATCCACATGTGCATTAACCCTGTTGGGTCTGGAAAACACTGTTGAAGTCATTTTTTCTGTAGGCTTGAACTTAGGCTCAAAAATTCTTTAAACGTTCATCATGCAGCTGAGCAGTGGTGTCGCAGGCCTTTAATCCTGCATTTGGGAGACAGAGACAAGTAGATCTCTGAGTTAGAGGCCAGCCTGGTCTACAGAGTGAGGTCCAGGACAACCAGGGCTTCACAAAGAAACCTTGTCTCGAAAACAACAACAACAAAAAAGTTTAGCATGCTTAGTAAAATGAAATTATTATGTTTGGATTATTCGATGGAGACTTCCCTAAGAAAAAAAATATAAAATATGCATGCAGGCCCAACATGCCTTGATAAAATATTAATACATAGCATACACAGAAGAAATTATATCAGGGAGGAAGGAATGGTGGATAACTGGGCCCGTGCTACCTTAACCAAGTGTTCAATGTTGACATCGTTACTACTGGGACAAAATTGAGTCATGTGCATTCTAATGTTATGCAACAAGCAAGAGGAAAAGTGACCAAAGGAAAGACAGCCACATGTAATCACGAGGTAACAATATATGAACTCCAGTGGGGAAAGGCGACTGGTAGAACCTGAGGGCTGTGAAAAAGTAGGACTGGGGAAGCGTTTCAAATTAAAGGGGAAAAGCCATCAGAAGTAAATGAGCGAGTTCAGCTATTCCTAAACATTTCTGGTGAAATGATCTTGGGCTTCATTTCTTTTCTCATGTTATGAAAGTGGTCGACTTGTGTCATAGTAGTATTGTTAACGGTTTTGTGCAAATATCTTTAGTCTGGTGTCATTTGCTTTCTTTTACAAGTAAAATCTCATAAGGCTGCCCAGACTGGCATCAAACTCTAGAACAAAAGAAATCCTCCTGCCTCAGCCTTCCATAAAACAAGGCTTACAGACATTCTCCACAAAATCCGGCATGGTACCATTTCACTGAGGGAATCAAGTTCCTATGTGGCTCTTTTCTACATGACTTTAGAATGCAGCACCTTTCGTGGAGCTAGGAGACTTGGTAAAGAGAGGGGAAAAGACACAAACCTGGACCGGTGTTTGCATATACTAGCCGTAGTGGCTGGACTTACCCAGATTCTGCCATGAAGCCAGGCCCTCCACACATCTACCTCTTACTCCCTGTCACCTGAAAGACCACTTGCTTCCACTGCAGGCGTGGAGTCCCCCGAGCTCCAGACCTGACTTTCTGAGAGACCTAGGCTCTCATTACCACACACGACTTTACAGCCACAGCACTGCATCCAAAGTGACAAGATGGGTTAGAGGAGCCAGGCCCCTCAGCATAGCTGCTCCTTTTCATACACCGAGGACACTCTGTTCTCTTTGCCTGGCCTGAGTAGTTCTGCACAGCTGGAACCTACTCCTCGCAAATTAAAGAATTCAGGGGAAATGTTGTCTGGAACTCCTTGATTTCATCTTTTTCCTTTTCATTTTTAAAATAGAATCTCTGCCTAGCTACGCTCCCACCCCACCCCCTATCCAATGCCCAGAGTCGAGTGGAATGAATGCAGAGAAGTTGTCCTGTTTTCTGCACAGTGAAGAAACGGGAAATTCAATATGTGTTTACAATGACAGCAAAGTTAAAATAGCTCATCTCACACTACATTGCCAAATGAAGGCTAACAGAGACATAAACATTGTCCTTAGAAAGATTCTTTTGGAGGAACAGTATGAATCGAGCCATTTACTGAAGCGCTGTTTGAACAGATGGTGTGATTAGCAGCTAACATGTAAGCCATCCTGGGAGTTTATGGAAAAGTAAACAAGTGGAGCTAAAGAGAAATCCTTCTCTTCCCCCAAGGTTCCTTCATTCATTTCTCTGGGAAAGTTGGAGAGTGTGTTTTACAGGGCTGCGTTTCCTCGGGGGAAGTTCAGCATGAGCTGAGAGGAGGGTTTCTTTACAGCAAACCCACACAGATGCAGAACGGAGTTTCGAACTGGCCACCCGAGGAATGAGATCAGTCTGAATAGTCAGTCCCCTCTACACTTGCTGAGTCTTCTGTCTGATGCATGAGAACGTTTCCGTTTTTAAGATATGGCTATAGTGAGAAACGCCCTTCAAATGATACCTCTTAAAATAACAACAACACCCCAAAGGCAAGATTGCCAATGTGCCAATGCTGCCACTGGTTGCCTCTCATGGCTTGAGGGGAACCCATATTGCTGAAGACACTGCACACTTAGGACACAGGACTCAGATGATTCTAGCTGGATTCAACTGAAAGCCTTTCTTTTGTGGTCCAGCTTCCAGGGTTCCAGAAAATACTATGCAAGATGCACGGGAAAGAGCAATCCTATGAACCACAACAATTACTAAGATGATAAGATATCCATGGCCCTTATGCTTCAGTGGCAATCAACATCTGTCTAATTGGGCTTAAGACCCCCCTCAACAAGAGGGAAACAATTCCTGGTACTCGAAATGGAGCTAGTTTCTGAGGACAAGTAAGATAAACGTAGTTACTAATACTTATCAAAGAAAGTTCGCTTTATAGCAAATGGAGGCGGCCACAGAGAACCACACCTGAACATAATATAGAGATCAACAGAGTATGTGGAGCCCAGCCGCAACAGATACATCTATACCCAGCTTCTGCATAAATGACTCAGGGAACTTCTCAAGGAAGAGGGGCCAGAAAGATTGTCAGAGGCAGAATACCTGGCAGTCTGCCGTGACATAGTCTGTGTTAGAAGTTATTATATAAATAAGATCAGGTCAATGGCAGCATCAATGGATATGTTGTCGTGGAAAGGGGAAATTTTTTATAGCGTTCCACCCCTAGACAAAGAACTGCAGACAACTAATGACTCTTGGGAGAAGGACAATTAGCCTCTCCCAGTAAGCCTTTACCCTTACTGGTTGTTCAATGTAGAGTGACAGCCCTGAAAGCAAATATACGAAAACAGCAAAAATAGACTCATTAAATTGTGTGTGTGTGTGTGTGTGTGTAAAACAATAGTAATCAAAGAAAAGGAGGCTACTAACTTGAGACTGAGGGATGTCAGAGGAATTCCATGAAGGGTGGCTTAAAGGGAAAGGAGGAGGAAAAGTGAAGTTAGTCTATTTCAATTAAAAGCTTAAATTTCATCCTTGTGGGGTTTTTTTTTTGACCCATTTACCCCATTTACTGTTGTGATAGAAGCGGCGGGGCTGCATCTCCGGCACCCAGCCGCCCGCATGGCTAGCTTATGCCCAGAAATAAATTACACAGAAACTGTATTCTTTTAAACACTGCCTGGCACGTTAGTTCCAGCCTCTTATTGGCTAGCTCTTACATATTGATCTAACCCATTTTTAATATTCTGTGTAGCCCACGAGCTGGCTTATCAGGAAAGACCTTAACCTGCATCTGCGTTTGGTGGGAGAATCATGGTGACTCCCTGACTCGGCTTCTTTCTCCCAGCATTCTGTTCTGTTTACTCCACCCACCTAAGGGTTGGCCTATCAAATGGGCCTAGGCGGTTTCTTTATTAATTAACCAATGAAAGCAACAGATTAGAAAGAAATCACTCCCACATCAATTTTCCATTCAGTAATGAGTTGTTTAATGTCCAAGAGTACCCTAATTATGGTTTCTATTCCTGTGAAGAGAAACCATAGCAATGACAATTCTTATAAAGGAAAAACTTTTAACTGGGGCTGGCTTACAGTTCAGAGGTTTAGTCCCTTATCATCATGGTGGGACATGGCGACATGCAGGCAGGCATGTTGCTGGAAAAGAAATTGAGAGTTCATACATCTTGATCCATAGACAACAAGAAGTGGTCTGTGGCACTGGGTGTAGCTTGAGTTTAGGAGACCTCTGAGCCCGCCCCTGCAGTGACACACTTCTTCCAATATGATACCTACTCCAACAAAGCTGCACCTCCTTATAGTACCACTTTCTATGAGTTTATGGAGGTCAGTCACATTCAGACTACCACGGGGAGTTTTTGTATTTACTAGAGATTTGTTTGCTGTCAATTTTAAGTTTTATTGCATTGTGGTGAGATAGGATACAAGGAGTGATTTTAATCTTTTTAAATTTGTATTGATTTGTTTTGTGTTCCAGGATGTGGTGTATTTTGGAATGGCTTCCATGTGTTGCTGAGTAGCATTGTATATATTCTTTGGTGTTTGGGTGGAGTATTCTGTAGGTATCTGTTAAGTCTTTTTGATATGTTAATTAATTCTGATGTTTCTCTGTTTATCTTTTGTCCATATGACCCATCTGTTGGAGAAAGTGGAGTGTTGAAATCACCTACTATTAATGGATTGATGTTATTATGTGTCTTATAATTCAGTAGTAGAACTTTTTTTTTAATGAAATTGAGTGCCCCAGAGATTGAGTATATATGTTTAGGATAGTAATGTCTTCTTGGTTAGTTGTTCCTTCATTTGAATGAAGTGTCCCTCTTTATCTCTTCTGATTAGTTTTAGTTTGAAGTCTATTTTGTCTGATACTGGGATAGTGACACTTCCTTGCTTCCTGCTCTCATTTGTTTGGAGCAATTTTGTCCATCCTTTTACTCTAAGATGGTGCTGATCATTAAAGCCAAGATATATTTCTTGTAGACAACAATGGATTTGGTTTCTTGATCCATTCAATCAGCCTGTGTTTTATGACTGGTAAATTGAGGCTGTTAATATTTAAAGTTATTATTTAAACGTGTGGGTTAATTTTTGCTGTTGTGTTGATGATTTTTTATGTACTTTGTGGGGGGTTGGACATTTTTTCTTTTAATTTTTATAATTATGTCATTTCTCCGTCACCTCCCCTCCTTCCAAAACCTCCTATGTGCCACTTCCTCCTTGCTCTCTTTCAAGTGCAGTGCCTCTTTGTTCTTTGTTGTGTGTTTTCCTAAATACATAAATATAGCATTGAAACTGTGTTAGTTTATAATTGCAAGTATTCAACATTATCCCTATCCCTTTTCTTCTTCCAAACCCTCCTTTATACCCTTCTTGCTCTTTCAAATTCATGGCTTCTATTTTCATTAGTTGTTATTGCATGCATAAATGTCTATACATATGTATTCCTAAATATAGCCTACATAGTTCATATAATGTTACCTGTATGTGTATTTTCAGGGTTGGCAATTTGTTATTGGATGACCAATTAATGTGCTTTTCCCTGAGGAAGTCTACTTCTCCCACGCTCAGCATCCTCTGTTGCCAGTAGTCCTTTAGGTAGGGTTGCAACCTGCTGAGCTATCCCTTGTTTTTTTTGGCACGTCTGTTATTGTTGTTGTCCTTTGTATTTTAATAATTATGGCTTTGCAGTCATTTCCACAGTCACTCTGCTATGTTTATTCGTCTCTTTAGCCAGAAACAATGCTTTCTGGATTTTCTTTAAGTTTGGTTTGCTGACTGAAATTTTTTAAAGGCTATTTATGTTATATAAAGTTTTTCTTTCTCATTCAACTATGGCAAATAATTTTCTAGATATTTTAGTCACATTAACCCTCGTGGTCTTTTAGGACTTGAAGTGCATTGCTCCAGGTTCTTCTGGCCTTCATAGTTTCCATTGGGAAGTCAGCTGTTAAGGTTTTCCTTCATAAAAGTGACTTCTGTCTTTTCTCTAGAAGCATGCAATACCTTTTATTTATTCAGTATGATTAGTATTTTAGCTATGATATGCCATGGAGACTTATCATCTGATTTTGTCTATTTGGGGTTTTCTGTGACTCTTATATCTGTATAGTTACATCTTTCCTTAGTTTGGGGTAGTTTTCTTCTATGGTTTTGTTGAAGATTTGGTCTCTGACATAGACTTGAGATTTTTCTCTCTCCTCTATGCCTGTAATTTGAAGATTTTTTTTTTAAAAAACAACATCCCAAATTTTCTGTATGTTCTTTTTCTGTGGTTTGATTTTTCATATTCTTTGTTTCTTGGTCTGGATCATTTACTTTATATTCAAGTCCTGGTAGTCTGTTTTCTGCTTTGAATTTTTAGTAGACCAAATCCTCTTCAGTGTTTCTGTCTTACTGAATTCTCTTCTCAAGTCCTGGATTATGTTTGTATTTTCATCAGTCGTATGATTGTGTTTTTTTGGACATCACTCATGCATTTATTCTCCTTAATTTCACTGTGCCATTTCCTTATGTTTTCTTTAAATTCTTTGAACTCTTTGATGAATTTTTTGATTGTTTTTATTTATTTTTTAACTTTTTTGGTTTTGTCGAGACAGGGTTTCCCTGTGTAACAGTCCTAGCTGTCCTGGAACTAGTTCTTGTAGACTAGGCTGGCCTCGAACTCACAGGGATTCACCTGCCTCTCCCTCCCGAGTGCTGGGATTAAAGACATGCACCACCACCGCCTGGCTTTTGATTGTTTTTTTTTTTTTTTTTTTTTTTTTTTTTAATTTTTTTATTGATAAAAGGAGGATAAAGAAAAGAAAAAAAAAAAAAAAACAAATTTCCACCTCCTCCCACCAGCCTCCCATTTCCCTCCCCCTCCTCCCACTCTTCTCCCCCTCCTCTCACTCTTCTCCCCCTCCTCCCACCCCTCTCCCCTTCCCCCCACTCCTCTCCCCCTCCCTTTTCAGTCCAAAGAGCTGTCAGGGTTCCCTGCCCTGTGGTACGTCCTAGGTCCTCCCCCCTCCATCCATATCTAGGAAGGTGAACATCCAGACTGGCTAGGCTCCCACCAAGCCAGCACATTGCATAGGATCAAAACCGCGTGCCATTGTCCTTGGCGTCTCATCAGCCCTCATTGTTCGCCATGTTCCGAGAGTCCAGTTTTATCCCATGCTTTTTCTGGTAACAGTCCAGCTGGCCTTGGTGAGCTCCCAGTAGATCATCTCCACTGTCTCAGTGGGTGGGTGCACTCCTCGTGGTCCCGACATCTTTGCTCATGTTCTCACTCCTTCTGCTCCTCATTGGGACCTTGGGAGCTCAGTCCAGTGCTCCAGTGTGGGTCTCTGTCTCTATCTCCATCCATCGCCAGATGCAAGTTCTAGGATGATATGCCATATATTCGTCAGTATTGCTCTAGGGTAGGGTCATTTCAGGTTCCCTATCCTCAGCTGCCCAGGGAACTAACTGGGGACCTCAGCTTGGGCACCTGGGAGCCCCTCTAGGGTCAAGTCTCCTGCCCACCCTAAAGTGGGTCCCTTAACTAAGAATTGTGGTTCCGTGCTCCCCTATCCAACCTTCCTTTATCCCGATCCTCCTGTTTCCCCAATTCCACCCTCCTTCCCTTCTACCTTTTCTCTCCCCATCTCCCCTAACCCCCATCCCACCCCACCCCCAAGATCCCACTTTTCCCCCCGGCAATTTTGTCTACTTCCCTTATCCAAGAGGATAACTATATGTTTTTCCTTGGGTTCACCTTCTTACTTAGCTTCTTTAGATTCGCCTATTGTAGACTCTGTGGACCCTATTTATGGCTAGAAACCAATTATGAGTGAGTACATCCCATGTTCGTCTTTTTGGGCCTGGGATACCTCACTCAGGATAGTGTTTTCTATTTCCATCCATTTGCATGCAAAATTCGAGAAGTCATTGTTTTTTACCGCAGCGTAGTACTCTAGTGTGTATATATTCCATACTTTCTTCATCCATTCTTCCATTGAAGGGCATCTAGGTTGTTTCCAGGTTCTGGCTATTACAAATAATACTGCTATGAACATAGTTGAACAAATGCTTTTGACATGTGATAGAGCATCTCTTGGGTAAGTTCCCAAGAGTGGTATTGCTGGGTCCAGGGGTAGGTTGATCCCGAATTTCCGGAGAAACCGAAACACTGACTTCCACAGTGGTTGCACAAGATTGCATTCCCACCAGCAATGGATGAGGGTACCCCTTCCTCCACAGCCTCTCCAGCAATGGCTATCCTTGGTGTTTTTGACTTTAGCCAATCTTACAGGTGTAAGATGATATCTCAAAGTTGTTTTGATTTGCATTTCCCTGATCGCTAAGGAGGTTGAGCATGACCTTAAGTGTCTTTTGGTCATTTGAACTTCTTCTGTTGAGAATTCTCTGTTCAGTTCAGCGCCCCATTTTTTAATTGGGTTAATTAGCATTTTAAAGTCTAGTTTCTTGAGTTCTCTATATATTTTGGAGATCAGACCTTTGTCTGTTGCGGGGTTGGTGAAGATCTTCTCCCAGTCAGTAGGTTGCCTTTGTGTCTTAGTGACAGTGTCCTTTGCTTTACAGAAGCTTCTCAGTTTTAGTAGGTCCCATTTATTCAATGTTTCCCTTAATGTCTGTGCTTCTGAAGTCCATGTCTTAGGGTTCATTTAGGTAATTCTAATTGGTAAGTATTTCTACAGAACTGGTAGGTTTTAGAGGGGAGACCCTGGTTTGATCTACCATATTGCTGGCATTTTTGCAATGGGATCTGGTCATGTAGACTCCTTTTTTACTTTGGTGTCTGATATGAACAGAGAAGGCTGGGCTAGAAGAGGGGATGTATGGGTCAAGTTGGGCCTAGAGGATGTAAACTGCATAAATAGAATGAGGTCATGTGGACACAGAAGATCGGGTTGATGTGCAGGATGTGTTTTCTGGCCCAAGCCTGGAGTGTGAGAGTAGATCCTGGGGGTTGGAGAGGATTTGTAAAGGAAGGGACCAAGCAGACTCACTGAACCCCTGGTGTAGAATGAGTGACGTATGGCTGGGTAGGGAGGCTGTGTGTGTTGTGAAAAGTGTCTGTGGGTAGTGGCAGGCATGAGGGGTTCTAGTAGAATCCTAGAGGTTGTGGGGACACAGGCAGAGGTGGAGAGAGTAGGGTAGGGCACTGGATGTGGGGCTCAGGCTAAATCCGGGAGCTGCCCATACCTGTAGCCATCCGCCACTGCATCTCTGACCACTGGAGCCTGGGCCCTGGCAGCCCCTGGAAACATGAGTTTCTGGGTTCCCAACTGTACTGCTCGGCTCTCCAGGCTCTAGCCCATGGAGGAGCATCCAAAGCCCGAACCCCAACCACCAAACCCCAGAGACCCCAGAGCATTCTCCCCACACCTGCAACCATCCCCCCCCATAGCACCTACGACTACTGGAGCCTTAGCCCTGACTGCACCTGGAGAGGAGCCCCCAGAGCCGCTCAGACTACCAGAGGCTCGGTCCACCTGCACTCGAGGAAGTGTGATCACCTAGGCCACAGGTCCCATCTACACCAATTGGAAGAAGAGAGCCCCCCCCCCGAAGCACAGGCCCCCACCTGTGCCCCTTGGAGGAAGAGATGGGTAGGTGCCATGCAAGAATATATTCAACAACTTAAAGAGCACTATGGCAACACCTGAACCTAAGGTTCCTACGAAAGAAAGACCTGAACATCCTAACCCACAAGAAGCAGAAGAAGCAATCTTAAACATAACTTTCTGAAGATGATAGAGACCCTTAAAGAGGAAATAAAAAAATTCCCTTAAAGAAACGGGGGAAATGACAAACAAAAAATTGGAAGAAATCAATAAATCTCTAAAAGAAAGCCAAGTAAAAAACAACCAAAGAGGTGAAGAAAACAGTTCAAGACTTGAAAACAGAAACTGCAGATGCAAGCATGACCAACACATTATAAAAGATGGAAGAGAGAATATCATGAGTTGAATATATGATAGAGGAAACAGATTCACCATTCAAGGAAAATGTTAAATTCAACAAAATGTTAAATTCAACACAAAACATCCAGGAAATCTGGAACACCATAAAAAGATCAAACCTAAGAATAACAGTGCTAGAAGAAGGAAAAGAACTCCAGCTCAAAAACACAGAAAATATATTTATCAAAAATCATAGAAGAAAACTTTCCTAACCTTAAGAAGGATATACCTATGTATACAAGAAGCTTACCTTGTACAAAAAGTTCCCTTGCCGTATAATAATCAAATAGAGCTGCAAATGAAAAATACCAAGTAGCATAAAAAGTCATACCTATCAGAATTACAATCTCAATGTATACCCTGAATCTCAATGTAAACCCTGAAAGCCAGAAGGTCCTGGACAGATGTGCTGCAGACACTAAGAGACCATGGATGCAAGCCCAGGCTACTATACCCAGCAAAGCTTTCAATCACCATCGATGAAGAAAACAAGATATTACAGGACAAAAACAGATTTAAACAATACCTAAGCACAAATCCAGCCCTACAGAAAGTACTAGAAGTAAAACTCCAACCCAAGAAAGCTAACTGCATCCACAAAAACAAGGCAACAAATAACCTCCCACCAGTTAACCCTAAGGAAGGGAAACACGCAAACATTACCACTGAAGAATAACAGGAATTAACAATAACTGGTCATTAACATCTCTTAATAGCAATGAACTCAATTCACCTATAAAAGATACAGGCTAATAAAATGCTACAAAAATAGGTTCCATCTTTTTGCTGCGTACAGGAAACATATCTCAAACTCAAAGACTCTGAGTAAAGGGTTGGGGAAAGATTTTCCAATCAAATGGACCTAAGAAACAGGCAGGTATTGCTATCTTAATATCTAACAAAATAGACTTCAAACTAAAATTAACCAGAAGAGATGGAGAAGGACACTTCACATTCATCACAGGAAAAACCCATCAAGATGAAGTCTCAATCCTGAACATCTATGCCCCAAATACAAGAGCACCCACATATGTAAAAGGAACATTACTAAAGCTTAAGTCACACATCAAACCCCACACACCAATAGTAGACAACTTCAACACCCCACTCTCCACAATGGGCAGGTCAACCAGAAAGAAACTTAAAGAGATAAGAGAACTAACAGATGTCATGACACAAATGGACTTAACAGACATCTATAGAACATTTTACCCAAACACAAAAGGATATACCTTCTCAGCACCTCATGGAACCTTCTCTAAATTTGATCACATACTCAGCAACAAAGCAAACCTCAACAGATACAAAAAAAGTGAAATAACCCCCCTGTATCTTATCAGATCACCAAGGCTTAAGGTTAGTATTCAACAACAACACTAATTGCAGAAAGCCCCCAAACTCATGGAAAAAAGGACAGTGCTCAATTCAATTACCCTGGGTCAAAGAAAAAAATAAGAAATATATTAGTGACTTCCTAGAATTTATCAAAAATGAATGTACAGTGGAGAAATCTCACAATAATAACTTAACAGTACACCCGAAAGCTCTAGAACAAAAAGAAGCAGAGTCACCTAGGAGGAGTAGACGACAAGAAATAATCAAATTGAGGGCTGAAATCAATACAATAACAATAAACAAAACAATACAAAGAATCCATGAAACAAAGAGCTGGTTCTTTGTGAAAATCAGCAAGATAGACAAATTTTTATCCAAACTAATGAAAAAGGCAGAGAGAGAATTTCCAAGTTAACAAAATCAGAAATGAAAAAGGGGGACATAACAACAGACATTGCGAAAATCCAGAGAATCATTAGGTCATACTACAAAAACCTGTATGCCACAAAATTGGAAAATGTAAATAAAAGAAATGGACAATTTTCTGGATAGGTACCACATGCCAAACATAAATAAAGATCAGGTGAACAATTTAAATAGATCTATCACCTGTAAGGAAACAGAAACAGTCATCAAAAGTCTCTCAACCAAAATAAGTTCAGGGTCTAATGGTTGCAATGTAGAATTCTACCAGAACTTCCAAGAAGAGCTAAAACCTATACTCCTCAAAGTGTTCCATACAATAGAAACAGAAAGGACCTTGCCAAACTGTTTAGATGATGCAACAGGTACCTTGAAACCAAAACCACATAAAGACTCAACCAAGAAAGAGAATTACAGACCAATCTCCTGAATCCAAGAACACACAAAAACCCCACCATGATCAAGTTGGCTTCATCCCAGAGATGCAGGGCTGGTTCAACATACAAAAATCTGTCAATGTAAACCACCACATAAATAAACTAAAAGAAAAAAACCATATGATAATTTCATAAGATGCTGAAAAACCCTTTGACAAAATTCAAAATCCCTTTATGATAAAGGTCTTAGAGAGACCTTTACTTAAACATAATAAAAGCAATATACAGCAAGGTGACAGTCAAAATCAACTTAAATAGAGAGAAATTCAAAGCGATTCCACTGAAATCAGGAAAATATCAAGACTGTCCACTCTATCCATAACTACTCAATATAGTGCTGGAAGTTCTAGCTAGAGCAATAAGGCAACAAAATGAGTTCAAATACAAATTGGAAAGCAAGAAGTCAAACTTTCACTATTTACAGATGATATGATAGTATATATCAGTGGCCCCAAAAATTCTAAGAGGGAACTCCTCCAGCTGACAAACACCTTCAGTAATGTGGCAGCATACAAGATCAACTACAAAAACCCAGTAGCCCTCTTATATACAAATGATAAAGGGGCTAAGAAAGAAATCAGAGAAACATCGCCCTTCACAACAGCCACAAATATCATAAAATATCTTAGGGTATCTCTAACCAAAGAAGTGAAAGACCTGTATGAAAAGAACTTTCAGTCTTTGAAGAAAGAAATTGAAGATATCAGAAAATAGAAAAATCTTTTATGCTTATGGATAGGTAAGATCAACTTAATAAAAATGGAAATATTATCAAAAGCAATCTACAGATTTAATACAATCCCCAACTAAAATCCCAACACAAGTCTTCACAAACCTCAAAAGAACAATTCTCAAGTCATAAGGAAAAACAAACAACCCAAGACAGTCCAAACAATAATAGTATAGAAAAGAACCTCGAGGCATCACCATCCCTGGCTTCAAGCTCTACTATAGAGCTATAGTAATGAGAATGCTTGGTATTGGTATAAAAACAGACAGGAGGACCAATGGAATCTAATTGAAGACCCTGATATTAAGCCACACCCATATGAATACCTGATTGACAAAGAAGCTAAAATTACACAATAGAAAAAAGAAAACACATTCAACAAATGGTTCTGTTGATCTGTTTGGATATCAGTATGTAGAAGAATGCAAATAGCTCCATATCTCCATGCACAAAACTCAAGTCCAAATAGATCAAAGTCCTCATCAAAAATCCAGCCCCATTGAACTTCAAAGAAGAGAAAGTGATAAGTAGCTTTGAACACATGGGCAAAGGAGACCACTTCCTAAATATAACACCAGAAACACAGACACTGAGAGCATCAATTAATAGATGGGATCTCCTGAAACTGAGAAGCTTCTGTAAGGCAAAGGACACTGTCAAAACAACATGGCAGCCTACAAAATGGGAAAAGAGCTTCACCAACCACACATCAGACAGAGGGCTGATCTCCAAAATATAATAAACTTAAGAAAGTAGACATCAAAATTCCAAATAATCCATTTTAAAAACGGGGTGCAGATTGAAACAGAGAATTTTCAACAGAAGGTTCTTAAATGGCCAAAAGATATTTAAGGAATTTGTCAACATCCTTAGCCATCAGGGAAATGCAAATCAAAATGGTTCTGAGATACCATCTTATACCTGTCAGACGACCAAGATCAAAAACACTGATGAAAACTTATTCTGGAGAGGTTGTGGGTCAAGGGGAAACACTCCTCCATTGCTGGTGGAAGTGGAAACTTGTGCAGTCTTTGGAAATCAGTATGACAAGTTCTCAGAAAATTACATGTCAATTCTCCTCAAGACCCAGTGATCCTACTCTTGGGCATACATCAAAGGGTGCCCAATAATACCACAAGGACGTGCTCAACAATGTTCATGGCAGCGTTATTCATATTAGCCAGAACCTGGAAACAACCTTGATGCCCCTCAATCAAAAAATGGATGAAGAAAATGTGGTACATTTACACAGTGGAGTACTACTCAGTGGTAAAAAACAAAAAAAACAAAAAAACAATGGCTTCTTGAAATTTGCAGGCCAATGAATGACACTAGAAAAAAAACCATCCTGAGTGTGGTAACCCAGACCCAGAAGGACAAGCACAGTACGTAGTCACTCATAAATGGATAGTAGACATAAAGCAAAGGATAACTAGCCTATAGTACACAACCCCGGAGAAGCTGCGGAAGAAGAACCTTAAGAGAGACTTTCCCTGGATAAGGGGAAATAGGCAAGATCTGAAAAAATTGGGAGTGTGGGGTGGGGGAGAACGGAGGGTAGAAGTGGAGGGGGAGGTGAGAAGGAGAGGGAGGAGGAGAACATGAGGGTATGGATGCTTTAGATGAGGGAAAGACAGAGAGGGAGAGCAAAGAGTTATCTTGACTGAGGGAGCCATTATAGGGCTAGCATTAAACCTGGCACCAGGAAAATTCCCAATTATCTACAAGGATGACCCCAGCTAAAACCCTAAGCAATAGTGGAGAAAGTGCCTGAACTGTCCTTCCCCTGTAATCAGATTGTTGACTATCGTAATTGTCATCATAGAACCTTCATCAAGCAAATGATTGAAGCAGATGCAAAGATTCACAGCTAAGCACTGGGCTGAGCTTTTGGAGACCAGTCCAAGAGAGAAAGGAGTGATAATATGAGCAAAGGGTCCATGACCATGATAGGGATGCCCACAGAAACAGCTGACCTGAGCTAGTGGGAGCTCAATGATTCTGGACTGACAGCAGGGGAACCCACATAGGACCAAACTAGGCCCACTGAATATGGGGGACAGTTGTGTGGTTGGGGCAGACTGTGGGGCCACTGGTGTTGGGACCAGAATTTATCCCTACTGCTTGAATTAGCTTTTCAGAGCCCATTCTCTTTGGAGGGATAACACACTCAGCCTAGATATAGGGGGAAGGGCCTCAAAGTGATCTGTCATATTTTGTTGACTCACCATAGAAAGCCTTACCATCTCTGAGGGGTGGATAGGGGGGTGGGGTAAGGGCAAGGTGGGGAGAGTGGGAGCAGGGGAAGGAATGGGAGTGGGATAGTTGTGTAAAATGAGAAAACATTGTTTTAAAAAATTAATTTAATAAAAATTGTAAATGCATTTTGAAAATATTTTATGCTAGCAAGCCTCGAACCTGCAGCCCCCTGTGGGAAGAATAAATATCCTCTCTCTGTTTCGTATTAATAGTTTGGCTCTTTCAATTGGCTTATTAAGGACAAGTGGCTGGATCCCACTTTGTGGGAAATAGGATTTAACCCCCGAGTCCGGTAATGAGGTTTTAGAAGTGGCTTCCAGAGGGGCTATAAGATGAAAACTTGGTAGCCCTATACTCAGGATAAGTCCACAGCCCCCATGAAACCCAAATCTAGTTAAAGGCTTTGATGGAACAGAGATTTTTGACAGGCCAGCGGCACAAATAAATCCCTTTTCACCCAGAGGGTAGGTAACTTAAGAGAGAAAAACTATTGTTAAAAAGTAATCTACCCTGGGAGACTGAGATCAGGGAATACTCAAAGGTTGGAGAGCTTCAATTTGGCCTGCCACTGTCCCCCAGGGAGGGAAGTCCCACATAAGTAGCTGGAGAGAGCAGGAGACCCGAAACTGAAAGGTTCAAGTAGCTTGAGGCTGGCTAAGTTGAGTATTTCTAACCCCATCCCCAATGGGCAGGAGCCTATTTCGCCAACTAAGATTTACCCCGGAGTTCGATGGCTAAGTCTAAAGGCAAAGATTTTATCACCTATCTGCCTTTGACCACTGTAGAGTCTGAGAGCTCTGATATTCCAGGGATAGTGCATGATGCTGACATTGGCCTTCTTCCAGCAAGGTAATTAAAACGCAGGAATCTTTGGAAGGAAGAAGACAGGGTCTCTGCTGGTACCAATTTGACCTCGGTGCTACAGTTGCTAGACTACCAATGTGCCTGGGAGACACCTCTCAGTTGAACCTCTTACCCTGGGGGGACATGGAGAATCTGAGGGGAATCAAAAGAATCTGCCTAGTCCACAGAATGCAGAGCTACTAAGCATGACCCAAAGAGTCCCCTGGTATACAAAGAAAACTAGCTGCTGTAAAGACAAGTCTGGCTAACACCAAACACTTGTCCAATATACGTGCAGCAACAAGTTAATCCAAAGGAAAAATAGGAGAACAAACATCCCTCACCTCCTGCCATGGCCAGTTTATGCACAGACATTTACAGGAGCCACAGAATAGCTGAAACTTCCAACATTTTCATGTGTTATTTCCCTTCGCACATTCATCTAGTTTTGTTTATGTATACTATTTTTCTTGATTTATTTCTTGACCCCTCTTCTGCATTTACTAGTATTTTGAAGTTACCTTACTGGCTTTAAAAATACTCCAGATTTTATTTCTATTTTTTATTATTATTTTATTTTATTACTTTAAAAAATACCAAAACAAATTCTCACCTCCTCCCCTCCTCCCACTCCCCCCACTTCTCCCCAACACCCTTCCCTCTTACCTCCCTTCAGTCTTAAGAGAGGGCAAGGCACTCTGCCCTGTGGAAAGTCCAAGGCCCTCCCCACTACATCCAGGCTTAGGAAGGTATGCATCCAAAGAGAATATGATCCCAAAAAGCCAGTACATGCAGTAGAGACAAATCTAAGTGCCATTGTCATTGGCTCCTCAGTCTATCCCAACATTCAGAGGGACTAGTTTGAAACCATGCTTGTTCACTCCCAGTCCAAATACATATCCTCTTTTATTCTCTCTTCTTAGAGAATGGAAAGACATTTTTTTTAAAAAAAAAAGGACAAAAAAGAAAAGATAAAACAAAATCAAAGCAACCTGAATAGGAAAAAAAAACAGAAAAACAGAATCAAAGAAAGAGCACAAGAAATAACTGTAGGTGCAGAGACATACACATGGACACACACAGAAATCCCCTAAAAGAATAAAACAGAAACCATAATATATAAGCAAAAGACCTATAGAGTAAGAATTAATAAAAGTAATATGCTCAGAAAAGGCATTATGAGACAAAACAATTCCTCTAAAACCACCACAGAGTTGTGCATTGGCCATCTACTTCTATGCATGGGGCCTTATTGTTGTTTGTATACCCAGTCAAATTCCATTGGAAAAAAATAATTTTTCCTTTGCTAGTAGTTATCAACTGGGGATAGCTTCTGGGTTAGGGAGGGGGGCTTTTCCCTCTTCTTCCTTCATCCCCTCTGCTCTGGAGTGCCATTGGTCCCAGACCTGTGCAGGCTTGTGCATCCTGCCATAGTCTCCGTGAGTTCAAATGTGTATCGGTCCTGTTGTGTTAAAAGGCCTTGTTTCCATGGTGTTCTTATCCCCTCTGGTTCTTGCAATCTTCCCACAGAGTTCCCTGAGGCAGAAAGGGAGGGAATTTATGGAGACATTCTGTTTAGGACCAACTGTTCCAAGGTCTCCCATTCTCTGCACATTGTCCAGATGTGAATCTCTCTATTTAGTCCCATCTCCTGCAGAAGAAAGCATTTCCTATGATGGCTGGACAAGATATTTATCAGTGAATATGGCAGAATGTAATTAGGAGTCATTTTATTGTTATATTCCTTAATATTAACCAAACCTTATCGTTTGGCTTTCCCCTAGTTCTCTGGCATGTGAACTCTCAGGTTCTTGGCCGTCTGAGCAATGTTATGTATGGGTTCCATCTCATGAATTAATTCTAATCAGATATTGGTTGGTCAGTACCACAAACTCTGTGCCACTATTGCACCAGCATATCTTTCATGCAAGTCAGCATTCTAGACTGAAAGGTTTGTAGCTGGGTTGGTATTTATCTTTTTCAAAACTTTGCAAGCCTGCAGAGTAACTTCCAGTACTGTGAACATTAGTCAGTAGTGGTGAAGGCTTTACATAGGCACCAGATGGACTTCTCTATGTTTAATAAGTTGTGTACAAGGGGCTGGAGAGATGGCTCAGAGGTTAAGAGAATTGCCTCCTCTTCCAAAGTTCCCGAGTTCAATTCTCAGCAACCACATGGTGGCTCACAACCATCTTTAATGGGGTCTGGTGCCCTCTTCTGGCCTGCAAGCAAACATACAGACAGAATATTGTATACATAATAAATAAATATTTTAAAAAATAAGTTGTGTACATGTTATCGTCAGCAACAGGGTGCTACCATCTGTTTATCAGTTTGTGGAGAGCCACCAAAAGCCTCAGCAATAACCTGAGATCCCTCAGGCCAACAGTTCAATGAGACAATCAATTCCCAGTACTGGAGGCTTCATTTCATGACAAGTGGTGTCCAGTTGGAGCTCTGTCTACCACATTATTTTGTGTAGTGCATTTAATTCCTATTTTAATAAAAAAAAGCTTGCCTGAAGATCAGAAAAGTAAAATAGCCATACTTGCCAGCCTTACAGACCACGCAGCAATGACAAACACCTTTAATCCCAGTAGCCACACTAGTTGCCATAGAAACCAGACAGTAGTGGTGCACACCCTTAATTCCAGAACTAGAGAGGATTATAAAACAGGAGGATACAGCTCTCAGTCTCATTTTGAGATTCCTAGAGGCAGGATCACCATTTCGGACTGAGGTAGAGGTAAGAGCCAGTGGCTGGCTGCTTGCTTTTCTGGTCTTCTGGCTAAACCCCAATATCTGTCTTTGAGTTTTTATTAATCATGCATCGATTTGGCAATTTCATTTTGATCACTTTTAATATGTATTTATTTTAGGAAGCTTCTAATGTATTAGGTTTCCATACAACCCCTTGCTGTGGGACAATGATCTTTTACCCTGTCACTTGTATTATTTTTTAAAATGCTGATTGGCCAGTAGCCAGGCAGGAAGTATAGGTAGGACAACAGTGACTAGGCAGGGAGTAGAGGTGTGGAAACGAGAATTATGGGAAGAGGAATGTTTCAGTCTGTCATTGTCACCCAGATGCAGAGGAAGCCAGACACAGAGCAAGCAAGATGTGACTGCCTTGCTGAAAAAGGTACCCAGCCATGTGGCCAACACATGTGGAAGGATGCTTAAAAAAATCCCACACTAGCTCAGAATTGAGAAATAGACAGTTATTTATTTAGGGGTAGACTCACAAATCAGAATCCTCTGCTGAAATGGAAATCAGAAACTGAATTCTGCAGCTGGAAAAGAGAGCCCAGACGCATTCTCTACATTGGCATAGATAGTATAAGATGCCACCCCCAAGTGGCAGGTAAGACTTTCTACAGCAAACATAGACAAGTATTATGGGCTAATATAAGTTACAAAAATTAATAGGAAGTCTGAGCTAATAGGCCAATCAGTTTATAACTAATGTAGACCTCTGTGTGATTTCTTTGGGACTTAACTGCGGGAACCGGGCAGGACAGAAACCTCAATCAACAACTCCTCAAATGGCCCTGTGTTTTTACTGTCCCTCCCTGTATTTCCTCCCTTCCATCCTCCACCCTCATCTTCCCTATTTGATCTTACCACTACAGTACTCCACATCTATCTAGAACCATCTATTCTATTTCCCCTTCCTAGGATGATCTAATTCCTTACCCTTGTGGTTATATGAATAGTAGACTGTTTTTTGAAGACTTAACAGCTAACATACACATAGGCTAATACACATGATATCTGTCTTTTGGGATCTGGGTAAGCTCTCAGGATGAATTGTTTTTTGTAGCTCCATCCATTTACCTGTGAATTTCGTGATTTCATTTTTTAAACAAATGCCTGAAAAAATTCATTTTTATCCATCCAGCCATTGATTATTGATTATTTCCAATTTCAGCCTATTATGAAAAGGCAGAAATAAAATGGTTGAGCAAATGTCTCTGTAGTAGGGTGTCTAGGCCTTTGGGTTTATGCCCAAGAGTGGTATAGCAGGATCTTGATGTAAATCAATTCCCAACTTCTTGAGGAACCACCACACTCCTCTCAGCTTTAGCACACCATCTGGTAAAGATCCGTATTTAAATGGAACCTCAAGAAACTGAAGAGCTTCTGTATAGCAAAGAACACTATCATTCAGACACAGTAGGACATACACAAATGAACTCACAGAGACTGGGGAGGCATGCGCACAGCCTAGACAGATCTGCACCAGATGGGGTCCTAGAGCTTAATGGAGAATTCAATACATGCTCCCATCCCTAACCCAGAAGCAATCTCCAGTTGATAACCACTTCCAAATGAAAATTTTGTTTCCTCCAAAGTAAGTCTCACTGGGGAAACAAAACTACTCTTAAGGGTAGGATGCATGCCCCGCAGTAGATGGCCAACAGAAAATGAACTCAATGACATCTTTGGAACTTCCTTGTCTCATAATGTTTTTTCATTTTTCTTAATTTAATTTTTAAATTTTCATTTTAACTGTTTTCCTTTTTCCTCTTTATTGAAAATACCGTTTTTCACACAATATATCCTGATTATGGTTTCCCTACCCCTCCACCTACTCCTCCCAGTTCCTCCCCACATCCCCTACCTTCCAGATCTACTTACTTTTTGTCTCTTATTAGAAAAGAACTGGCTTCTTAAGGGATTAAAAACAAAACATGACAAAATAAAATATACTAAGATAAAGCAAAAAGTATCATGTCAAAGTTAGACGTGGCAATCCAACAGGAGGAAAAGAGTTCCAGAAGCAGGCACAAGAGTCAGAGACCCTCTTGTTCTCGCACTCACGAGTCCACGAAATACTAAGTTGACAGCTATAATATATCCACAGAGGACCTGGTGCAGACCCATATAAGTGCTGTGCTTGCTGCTTCAGTTCAGGAAGTTCTTATCTGCCTTTCTTAACTGGTTAAAAGGGCCTTGTTCTGCAGGTGTCCTCCATTCACTCTGCCTCTTACATTCTTTCAGTCTCCTCTTCCACAGAGTTCCCTAAGCTCTGAAGGGAGGGATTTGATGAGACCTCCTATTTATACTCTCCTCTCTCTCTCTCTCTCTCTCTCTCTCTCTCTCTCTCTCTCTCTCTCTCTCTCTCTCTGTGTGTGTGTGTGTGTGTGTGTGTGTGTGTGTAATATCTGGCTATGGATCTTGGCATCTGTTCTGATCTGCTGCTTCAAGAAGCCTCTCTGATGATGACTGAATGAAGCGTTGCTCATACTTGTCTTTCTGGGTCTGGATTACCTCACTCAGGATAATTTTTCCTAGTTTCTTCCATTTGCCTGCACATTTCATAGCATCATTCTTTTTTTAATTGCTGAATAATACCTCATTGTGTACCACATTTTCTTTATCCATTTTCCAGTTGATGGCCATTGAGGTTGTTACCAGTTTCTGGCTATTATGAACAGAGCAACAACCAGCACAGTTGAGCAAGTGTCCTTATGGTAGAATGGAGCTTCCTTTGGGTATATGCCCAAGAGTGGTTATAGTTGACTCTTGAGGTAGATCGATTCTCAACTTCTGAGAAACTCCCATATTGATTTGCATAGTGACTGTACATGCTTGCATTTCCACCAGCAATGGTAGAGTGTTCCCCATGCTTCGTATCCTCTCCAGCATGAGCTATCACTCAGGCTTCTGATCTTAGCTATTCTGACAAGTGTCAGATGAAATCTCAGAGTCATTTTGATTTACATTTCCCTGATTGCTAAGGATGTTGAACATTTCTTTAAGTTTTTCTCAGTCATTTGAGTTTCCTCTATTAAGAATTCTCTATTTAAAGCCACAGAGGCTCACAGGACACAACATCAGCATACAAGAATGGGTTTTCTTTACATATAACAAACTTGCTGAGAAATAAATCAAAAGCTCATTTAAAGTAGCTTTAAATGATGAAGGACCTAGACACAAGCCTAACCTAGCCAAGGATGTAAACCAATAACAGTGAAGAAAGAAATGTAAGGCTTTCAAGATAGGGAACACTTACATGCGCATGGGTTCAGAAAATGAATACTGTGAAAAAGACTATACTACCGAAAGTAGTTACTAGATTCAACCTCTCATCATCAAAATTCCAGTAACATTTTTTTTGTACAACTAGGAAAAACACATCTGAATTCACATGGAAGAAGACAAGCCTCTGCATAGTCAACAGTTAAATAATAATTTAAAAAGCGATGTTAGAAGTGTTCTAATATCTGATATTGAACTATACTACAGAGCCCAAATAACAGAGTATAGTGTGCACAAAACAGACACATAATACCGGACCCAGAAATAAATCAAATCCTCGTCAAAGATGTTTAAAACATATATTTACAAAAACAGTTTCATCAACAAATAGAGTTGGGAAAATAGGACACCCACATGCAAAGAATAAAATGCATAAAAATCAATGCAAAATAGAATGAAAGACTTTAATATGGAAATTTGAGCCTACATGAGGGAAACATAAATTAAATAGTAATGGCCAATATATATTTCAAAAAACGTTTGACATCCTTACTCATCAGAGAAACGCAAATTAAAACTGCATTGAAGCCCTATCTTACCTGACTCAGAATGATTGTCATTGTTGTGTGTTAAGTCTTTTCCTGGGGAGAAGCGACACACAGTCCAGACAGAAAGCCCATGACAGAGAAGGTTATGGATATTACTTGCTATACCTTTGAATTTTATTGGGGTTACTCACAGGAATACGGATCAGAAGTTACTTATAGGAGCAGAAATAACTCAAAAACAGCTGCATAACCAAAGTCCACCCCAGCATTGGTGACAGCTCACAAAACTGGGAATCAGGAGCTCACTGCACAGCCTGAACGCAGCTTAGCAGGGTGGAAGGTGTCCTTTCTAGGTACCTCAGTTGGTCCTTTTACAGACAACCTGGCTTGTTGCAGCTTTTTTTCAGGCTGTTGGTCAGCTCTCAGAGTCTTCTTTTCAGTTTGGCTTGTTTACTCTTGGGAAGAGGGGCCTAGGGGATCTGGTCAGTTTCAGGGACTTCCTGAAGCTATTTTGAGTTGTTTACTTTCTGTTTTAGGGAGCTTCCCTGAAGGGATGGAATGTTTCAATCTCAGTGGTAGGTGCTACACTGTAATCAAAGAGCAAATACTGGTGAGGATGTGGAGAAAGAACTTTCATGGGTTGCCCTGGAAGATATCAACTAGTATATCTGCTTTTGAAATCAGTAGGAATTCTCCTCAAAAACAGAATTGGAGAGATAGCTGAGTGGTTTAGAGCACTTGTTACCTTAGAGAGGACCCAAGTTTGTTTTCCAGCCCCCATTCTAAAAATACAGTTCTAAGGAACTCTGACTCTCCTCTTCTGGAAGTAAGGACTCAATACCTCCAAGACCAAGTTCTCAGCACAAAGGAGAATAATTTGCCCCAGAGGGACAGACGACAGAGGGCAGGGAATAAGAGACAAAGACAGGAGATAGAAGAAGAGGGAGAAAAGGAAGGGAAAGGGGACAGGGATATTTGCTGGGGAGTAGGCAAGACAAAGGACTGCCTCTGGATAGAGAGGAGACAGATATGGCCCATTGGAAAATGGCGGTTTATAAAGGTACAGAAAGAAACTCCATGTTAGGATCAGATATTTACTTTTAATTGGGCATGTTAATTAGGTGAATGAAATGGGGCTTTTGCTTGCTGGACTTCAATACTTTGATAGCTGGACCTTGGTAGTCAGTCTCAGGAGGAGGAAGTGGCCAAATAAGGTGTCTAGCTTTAGGGATGTAATCTAATGGCTTTTAACATGGCAAAGGGAATGGGAGAGAAAGGCAAGGCCTGCCAGTGCCATGCTCGCCATGCTCGTGCTGGCCAGAATCCCCTCACCGGGCACACATTAATATTATATAAACCAGAGAAATTATTGAAAGAGAAACTAATGTGAAATTATGCTCATGTATTTATATTGACATCCAATTTTTAAAAAACGTCAAATGTCATTCAGCACTCTAATGATATCTTTAATGGCTAATTGTGCCAAAATAATTATATAACCATATGCAATAAAACGAGCTTCAGTTTGCCTTGTGTAAAATTAATTGCCTGCTCTAGACTAAAAGTATTAGCTAGCATTCTTAATATTCTAGAAGATAATATTGGAAAAACCTCTGTGATCTTGGTTTAGGAAAAATATTTATTAGATCATAATCTATAAAAATAAACTGATTAACTGGACTTCATCAAAACTATGAGCTTCTTTTTGCAGGACACAAAACCAAGAGGCTGGAGGAAAGATAATATGATGTTACAAGATTTATATCCTGCCTATATAAAGCTTCACACAGATATATGGATATCCAGAATATATAAATTGGATTTTAGTAATCTAATTTTTCAAAGTGGGTGAAATATTTAAGTGGGTGAAATATTTGCATAGACATTTCACCCACAAAGGCATTGAATGGCAGGCACTATGCATCTAAAATATGCTCAAACTCATTCTTTATTGGAGAATTGAAAAGTCCAAGCATTGGGTGTGTGTTCCATCACACACCAGTCCCATCTGTGAAAACTGGCACAGCTGCCTGTATCAAAGGTTGGCAAAAACGTGGTCCAACTGGAACCCTCATATATTGTCCGTGGAAATGTAAAATGTCAAAGATTTGGGAAGCCAGCCGTTGGTTAAAATTTTAATATATGTCTGCCATATAATCCGGACATTCCACACTTTTCTCATTCGAGAAAAGCAAAAGTGCATATCCAGACAATGATTTGTATGTAAACATTTTTATCAGCTTCCTCCCCTGCTTCTGATCTCCTTCCTTTTCTCCCCCTCCACATGACATTTTCTCAGGCTGGGTTTGAGCTCCTGAACTCAAGTTAATCCATCTGCTTCAGCCCCTGCCCTCGCTAGGCCGAGGACCTGATTCTTTCTGCCCTTCATTATGTTATAAGTACACCTGCCTGCTAATGTGCAACAGACGGCATGGAGATAACACCGGCCAGTCTGTGGAGCACCTCACTGGGAGAAGAGTAGACGAAAGGCAGTGACCAACGGGAAAGGACAGATAGCATTCGGGGGCATTTATCATTGGTTTGGTGAGTGAGAATTTCAAGTGGATCTTATTCAGAACTAGTTGGCCCCAAACTCTGAGGGTTCCCTGTTCTAAGGTCCTGAGTTGCATTTGTCACACATCTGGGCACAACTCACACAATTTGGGGTCCTTCAGGCAAACTCGGACAGCACAAAGGTGACTGGGTGCTTGCCTGAGTTAAGCTGTAAAAGGTTGGTTGCATCTCTTCGGCCTTTGTCTGTAAGCTGCTACAAGGACAACAGGAATTGGGCGCATGGCTTGTTGCCCATACACAAACCAATATGGCTCTGGGATGATGTAACTGGCAAATCATAACCTCAGGAAATAGTGGCTTTCAGATTGGCTGCATCTCCTTTATGAGGTGCAGGTGCAACCACTGGCCCACATCCTAGCTGCAGAGAACTCCATCCTTTTTGAAAACTGTCTTCATGTCCTGGCAATCAGACTCATTGTGGAGTCTCTCAAGGGAGTCCATCAGGTCAGAAAATCATGTAACAACAGTATCCCAAGTTTCTTGGTTGTGCTTTGGGAACTGAAACCTGTCTGCTACAGCTCCCAGCTCCCAGCTTTGAACTGGAGTTGCTAATAATGTCTAAGCCTGATAGGAACATCTTTGCAACTGTATGGTATCTTTCTAAGTCATGTACTGGACTACAGATTCTGCACAGTGACAGACTCATCATCACCTTGCACAGGAAACCCTTACTTCTGACCTGAAATCTCATCACTATTTATGGGTTGGGGAAGGCTGTAGAGAGGCAAGTATAATGTCATCTCTTCATATGAAAAAAAATATTTCTGTACATAGGATGACACTGTCCAACACTAGCTTATTGCTTTAGATCTTACTGCAGAAACCAAGGATGTTTTAGTACTACAAGCAAAGAAGTGGAGCACATGCTCCCCCTGCAGCAATAAGGCCTGGCAGGGCCACAAACTGCACAGCTCCCAGATCTTACTCTCACTGATGGTAGCAGAGCCAAGGGTGGTGAGGCCTTTGGGTCCAGGTTCTTCTATGGGCTAGCAGGCGAGGCAGGTAACAGACAGACTGCTGACCTCATAGAGTAGTGACAGTAGAAATCAGCTCCTTTTGTTACATTGCAGCAATTAGATTTGCAATAGCCCAGATCTGTAAAGAATTCAAATGTTCATCTAACGTGAGCAGATACTGTTTAATCAATACAGTGCAATACTATCCAAAAAGGAAAGAAGTATCAATGTATGTTGCAATATAAATGAACCCCCCAAGTGATTATACTTGTATCTTTAAGAAGTAAGGGAGAAGCAGGGCAGTGGTGGCACACGCCTTTAATCCTAGCATTGAGGAGACAGAGGCATGTGGATCTCTCAGTTTGAGGCCAGCCTTGTCTACAGAGCAAGTTACAGGACAGGCTCCAAAGATACAAAGAGGAAACCCAGGGAAAAAGAAGCCAGAAAGAAATAATACTCTACCATTCTGTTTATGTAAGACCTGGGAAATGCAAAGTAATATGTATCAATAGAGTAAGACCAGTCAGGGGCAAGAGTGGTGTATTGGTTAATTCCTTCATTGCTATAATCTCTACTTCCCCCTCCTCCTCAACTTAAGAGAACAGAACTGTTTTGGCTCATTGTTTGAGAGGACAGTGCTCACTGTGGTAAGGAGGGCATGGTAGCAATCGTCTCTATAGCAGCTGTTTATCCACATTTCACTAGGCCAGAAAGCAGAGAGAAAGAAAGTGGTTAGATTATCAACCTCAAGGTCCACCCCCCAGGGACCTACTTCCTGCAAGTAGACACCTTCACTTAAAGGGGACACTCCACCAGCACCAGCTGAATTCATATGGTCTAAATAGAGGAGCCTGTGGGGGACATTCCACATTCAAATAAGGAAAAGTGAGAATGAGTAGTTACTAAAGGGTCCATAGAAACGTTGGAAATGATAAAGATATGTTTCAGTTGTGAAGATAGTTTCATAATTATGAATATATATTATTAAATTTTATACTTTAAATATATACAAGTAACGCAGTTTTGTTGGAGGAGGGAGCAGCTTGTTGGTTCCCAGCTTCTTTGGCCCATTAGCTCTAGCTTCTTACTGGCTGACTCTTACATATGAATTTAACCAATTTCTGTTAATCTGTGTATCGCCACGTGGCTGTGGCTTACCAGCAAAGTTCCAGCATCTGTCTCCAGGCAGGCTAGATGGTATCTCTTGACTCTGCCCTTCTTTTTCCCAGCATTCAATTTAGTTTTTCCCGTCTACCTAAGTTCTGTCCTATCAACAGGCCAAGGCAGTTCTTTATTCATTAGCCAATAAAAGCAACACATAGACAGAATGACCTCCCACACTACAATTTATTAGAATATATAGTGACAATAATCTCAGGTTTTGCTGCTGACCAAAAGGGATCCATTTGCTTTAGTTTCCCTCTTTCACATCCCATCTGATGTTTCTATTATACTCTGCCAAAATTTTGACTCAGTGATTTCTGCCTTTATATTTCATAAAAATCTCAATTTTAATTTTTAATGGATCTCAGAACTTAGTGATCATATCTTTATTGACTTACCATAGCTTTTCAGCACATATACATTCAGGAAGTAGAAATAGTAAGAGACATATTGGTAATTTCTGTAGGATCCAGACATAATATTTTTGGTCCTAATTATTAGTGACTATCTCTTATCCTTCCCTCCTTAGTAGTTGAGTCAATCACCATGACAACAGAGCGATGTCTCTTTCTTTCTTGTTGGTGCACTATGGGATAAGCCTGATTCATCAAGGAACAGTCTCAGTTCCCAATTTATCCTAGTCATGATCTTTATCCCTTGTTAAACAATTGCTTTCTTAGGCACAAGGATCTCCAAATTGATAAAGACTGAGGTGTCTGGGAAACAAGCAAATACAAAATTATACAAAGATGGGTGGTGAGGGCGCTAAAATTGCTTGCCACACGTAAGATTGACGGATGACCTGAGTTCAATGTCTGGTACACACTGGGGAGGGAGAGAGCTGATTCCTGAAATTTGTTCTCTGATTTCCACATGCATCCCATGGCATGCATGCACTTGCACATGCATGCAGAAAATGAAGGTAATAAGCATAAGAACCAAGAGCTAAAAATTACTTATACATATGTACATATACTTGGAGCTAGATGCAACATTGAGATGGGAAGATCTGATCTTGTATTTGAACACTGATCTGATAGGCTATTTTGGAGCTAGACTTGACCCTTCTGAAGTTCATCCTCCATTCTGTCATTTGGGTGATGGAGCAAATAGGGAGACCATTGACTTCTGTAAATTTGCATCCATTGTCATTCTTCTCTCCCTATAAAACATGTTCATTGGTCAGAATTGATATTTCATGAAGTGGCACAATGAACATATGTCATTAAGGGTTCTCTCTCAGAGCTGACAGAATGTATATATTAAAAGGGGATTATGATACAGTCTGGGTAGCCAAACAGTGGTTGTCAGTACACCAGAGAGAGAGCAAATCCAGCTGTTTCTCAGTCCACAAGGCTGAATGAGTCAGCAGTTCCAATCTGGAGACCAACTAGGCTTCAGTGCATATTGAAAGCTAGAAGAAGCTGGGTTCTTTTATCAGCAAAGGGTGACAGCAGCAGTGGCAGCAGCGAGAGTTTCATCAGTGGTTACAGCAGCAACAGGAATGGACGTAGAAACTCATGAACAGGGTAGATAAACTTACCAGTAAGATGTGAAGGCAAGCAGGCTAAAGCTTTCCCCTTAGAACTTACGCCTATATTGCACTGGAAGGTGCATTCATATTTGGTAGGGGTGTTGTCCACTTCAGTTAACTCTGTCTCTCTCTGTCTTTCTGTCTCTCTGTCTCTCTCTCTCTCTCACACACACACACACAAACACATGCACAATACACACCCACACATCCCATACAAATGTGTGCAGAGACTTGCCCCTTAGTTGATTCCAGATCCAATCAAGTCGGTTCACTGAAATTTGCACCACACACACAGTGACTAGTGTAAGTGAAGATGAATCGTTATCTAAAATATGTATCTGATTCTGTGAGAAGATATCATTCCCATATGATGAATCAGTTTCCCTCCAGATGACTGTTTTGTCCTGGGAAGAATGGTATTACATTAGAGATAATTATGAGGATCCTTCCATGTGATCATGGAAGGTCAAGTGTAATAGTCACAGGATTAACTTTGTCAGAGGAAATCTTTGATCTTGACAAAAAAAGCATAGCCTCCTCTACCATTGCCATTGGCACATTATACATGGCCCATCGGCAACCTTCAGACTGCCACTGAGAAACACTCTGACACTCATATCATGTCATCTTGTCTACCTTATCATTGACATCATCATCTTTCAGGACTTGTCCTGTGGCTGGCAGTTAGTTAAATAGAATACTATGTCCCCACACTCCTGCATTGCAGGTGGGAGTGCAAGCTGGTACAGCCCCTTTGGATATCAGTATGGCGAGTTCTCAGAAAATTAGGAAACAACCTTCCTCAAGATCCAGCAATACTGCTTTTGGGTATATATCCAAAGGATGCTCAATCGTGCCACAAGGACATGTGCTCAACTATGTTCATAGCAGCATTGTTTGTCATAGCCAGAACATGGAAACAACTGAAATGCCACTCAACTGAAGAATAGATAAGGAAAATGTGGTACATTTACACAATGGAGTACAACACAGCAGAAAAAAATGACATCTTGAAATTTGCAGGCAAATGGACAGAGCTAGAAAACATCATATTGGGTGGGGCAACCCAGACCCAGAAAGACAATTGTCATATGTACTCATTCATAAGTGGTTTATCAGCATAAAGCAAAGAACACCAGCCCACAAATCACAGTCCCAGAGAACTTAGACAACGATGAGGACCCTAAGAGAGACATCCATAGATCTAATCTACATGGGAAGTAGAAAAAGACAAGATCTCCTGAATAAATTGGGAGCTAGGTTGAAAATCCAAACATATACATGGAGAAAGAAGGCAGATTTAGGAAGACTCCAGCAGCAACCAGGAAAGCAACATGTGAGGTAACAGCCACAAGCCTTGTGGTAAAATATAGAATAAAAGAAATGGGTTAATTTAAGTTCTAAGAGCTAGTTAATAATATGCTTAATCTAATAGGCCAAATAGTTTATAATTAATATTAAGTCTGAGTGGTTATTCAGGAACTGGAAGGCAGTAGAGAAATCTCCAATTACAGCCAACCTTCCTATTTTCATGTTTTTACATTCCTTGAAGTTATTACTTAAAAAGTCTAGTAAGTTCACCCAATAGACTTCTTCTAAACAAACTAATCAAAAGACTATAAACGGTCCCTGTTGGGCGAGGCTGCTTGTTCATTCCCAGCTTCCCAGACTCAAAATAATCACACAGAAATTATATTATTTTAATATTGTTTGGCCAATAGCTTAAGCATATTTTTGGCTAACTTATGTCTTAAATTAACTCATTTTTATTAATTCATGTATTGCCATGTGGCTGCAGCTTACCAGGCAAAGTTCCAAGGTCTGTCAGCTCCAGCGGCAACATGGACTCACTGACTTTGCCTTCTTTCTCTCTCAATGTCTCTTCCAGCCTGGTTATATTATATTCTGTTAGGCCATTGGCCAAAAGGAACTTCTTTATTCATTAACCAATAAGAGCAACACATATACGGACTTCCCACACCAAGTACTCTTAGATGATTAAATCAACACATTAGATCCAGAATTCTAGTCAAATGTACCTATATCAATAAATTCAACCAATTCTTTCTTGGTATATTCTTTGAATACACATACCTGTTCTTAAAACTATTGCTGATTCACATTGGCAAATATTACAGCTCTTTTAACATACATTGTCTCTCTTGAAGATATTACTTTTGTGGTTTACTGGGTTCTCATTCTAAATATGGTTTGCACTATCATACAACAAAAGTATATGCTCAACTATGTTCATAGCAACATTGTTTGCAATATCCAGAACCTGGAAACAACCTAGATGCCCTTCAATGGAAGAATGGATGAAGAAAGTATGGAATATATACATATTAGAGTACTACTCAGCAGTAAAAAACAAGGGCTTCTTGAATTTTGCATGCAAATGAACAGAAATAGAAAACACTACCCTGAGTGAGGTAAGCCAGACCCAAAAAGAGGATTATGGGATGTACTCACTCATATTTGGTTTCTAGCCATAAATAAAGGACATTGAGCCTATAATTCATGATTCTAGAAAAACTAAATAAGAAGGTGAACCCAAAGAAAAACATATAGGCATCCTCCTGAATATTAACCTTCATCAGGCGATGAAAGGAGACAGAGACAGAGACCTGGAGCACCGGACTGAAATCTCAAGGTCCAAATCAGGAGCAGAACAATAGAGAGCACGAACAAGGAACTCAGTGTAGTAATAAGGGCGGTGGCGGGGCTGCGTCCCCAACACCCCAGCCGCCTGCTCGGCTAGCTTATGCCCTGAAATAATTACACGGACACTGTATTCATTTAATCACTGCTTGGCTCATTTCTACCTGGCCTCTTCTAGGCTAACTCTCGCACCTGGACTAGCCCATTTCTTATCATCTGTATAGCACCGGTCTTACCGGGAAGATTCTAGCCTAAGTCAATCCTGGGTCAGAGCTTCATAGCGTGCATCTTCCCTGGAGCGAGGAGCATGGCGTCTCTCTGAGGTGTCGGCTCCGGAGAGGAGAGAGAGAGTCTGACCTCACTTCCTCTTCCTCTCAGCGTTTTGTTCTGTTTACTCCTCCCACCTATCTTCTAACCAATGAAATGGGCCAAGGCAGTTCCTTTATTAGCCAATGACCTTCCTCCATCATTTCCCCTTTTTCGGTTTAAACAAAAAAAAAAAAAGGCTTTAACTTTAACAAAGCAAAATTACATATAACAAAACAGTTATCAAGTAAAAGTTACAATAATCTTTATCATAACTAAGGAAAACTATAACTATAACTAACTATTCTTAACTCCATCAAAGACTCCAGAAAGATACAATACTACATAAGCAAACAAGAAAAAAGCAACTTTTAAACACTAGAAATGACAGAGACATCTCGTTGCCTGGACAGTCACCCAAAGTTCTTTTGTACCGTTGGGGCAACCATCTTCAGCCTTCAGGCCCATGGTATCCAGCAGACATTTCCATAAAGCAGGAAAATTCAAAGTCAGTTCAGTCACTTTCTGTTGTGTCCTGCAGAATGTCTCACAGACTCTTTCATGAATCAGGAACCCCGAAAGATCATCTCACCTTAGGCAAGTTCAGTAGTCCTCTCTCTGTGGGTTCTCTGTGTCCAGTTTATGCAATAGTCCAGGCAAGAGCAGTTTCTTGCCCAAATGGCCATCAAACTCCATAAGGATCCTCTTCAATGCCCATCTTCCTCTTGAAGTAGATTGGTGCTGCCAGGAGCAGAGTGTCTCATTGTCATGAAAAGTCCTAAGTTATTAAAACATTTAAAATGCCCTATTCTGTAATCTTTGAAAGACATGAAGAATGTCTATCTAAAATATATCTCTATATATCTAGAAAATCTAACTAACATGACTACAAGCTTTACTATTATCGATGATTATCCATTAACAACCTATATTTCTTAATTATACAGTACATATTTAAATGAACTACACAATCACAATACCTTAATCAAAATCAGAAACACTTATATATATAACAAAATTGACCGTAAATCTCTATCAATAAAGCAAAATCTATACTAATGCAAATTATTCATATCTATATCATATCCCCCTTTAAATGTATGTAAAAGAACATTTATAAACTATATTTGGGAACATGGGCGCAGTTTTTTCTCTCCAAACTGCTTCCTGCTGAATGGGGGCATCGTTAATTAGGTCTTTCATGGTATAACCTGTGTGCTAGTTTCATCTCAGTTGGCAGTTGAGTGAAGCAATTTTCTGAAGATGTTCACAACAACCCTTCAGGAGGGCGTGGTCCATCATACCAAATCGGGATAAATGCAATCCACAAGGTCTGATCCTCTGTGAAAACAAAAGAAGAATCTCTTTTCCAAAGTATCATATCCTTAGATCCAAATTCTGAAATCATACCCTCATGATATCCATTCTGGTTCCACTTGGCAGCCCATATAATGAAATGTCTCTCTGTACTTAGCTCCTTCACAGTCAAAAATTTTAAAGAAAACACAATGTACATAATCCAGACTCTCTGTGAATTTTCCATTTTTACACGGCTTATTTTTACTCTATCACTTTACTTTATTCTGTCTCTTTAAAGACTTTACCTTTTTTAAAAAACCATTAACTTTATTCTCTATATTCTTTTTCTTCTCTCTCCCAAGCCTACGTACATTCATCCAACAGTGTGACTCATTTAGTGGTCTGAATCTGTCCTATTGTGAATCTGCAATTTTTTACTATCCAGGAGCACTTTTGATTTGCGCCTTTAAATCACTAGGCGCTTAAGAATCTAAGCTGTGACATTCCTAGGTTAACTTTTTGCTTTTTGAGCGCATATCTTTGACCTGGAATAACTCTGTAGGCCAGTCTGTCTTTGAACTCTCAGAGATCCGCCTGTCTCTGCCTCCCAGGCATTGGGATTAAAGGTGTTTGCTACTACACCTTGAACTCACAGAGATCTGTTCATCTCTGCCTTCTAGGCACTGGGATTAAAGGCATGTGCTACCACACCTTGAAGTCACAGAGGTTTACTTTAAGAATTTTAACTTTTAGTCTGCATATATTTTTAACACACTTTAAACCATTCAGAAATTTTCTCTGTCTTTGAATCTCTCTTTACTGTATATCTCTCTTTTTCTGACCACATGAGTCTTTAATTTACCAAGCAATCTCAGTAGGACTAAAGGCGTGGCTTTGCCGGCTAGATGTAGCCCATTCCTTAGCTTTCCGGCCTCATGGCTGAGGTACTGGCTGTAGCCGTGTTTACTGCAACAACTCTATGGCATTTCAAGGTCCCTGCCAGCCAGCGAACTACAACAGCCTGTGCTTGCAAACCGCACGAACCGCCTGCGTAAAAGAGTCAGAGTTTGCCCTGGCAGGACAGCCCAGAAAGCTGGCATTTTTAAACGGCGCAGCTTTTTTCCTGCTACCGCTGAAAACCGAAAAGCATGTGTTCAGCTTTTCATCAACACCGTTTAAGTGTTTTGTGGCAGGACCTCTTAATGAGCTGCAGGCTTTGCTGCTAAAGCTGAGTCCGGAAGCCTCTCTTAGATGAGGCGCTTGCTTGCCTGTGGCAAGCAGAGTAGACCCGAGAGAGTGCTGCTACAAAAAACCATGCACAACACTGTCATTTTGTTCTAGAATTACTTCCCAAGCTGTCTCAGGCTTTATGTGGAAGCAGTTGTCCACGTGGGCCCCATTTGTAGTAATAATGGCGGTGGCGGGGCTGTGTCCCCAACACCCCAGCCGCCTGCTCAGCTAGCTTATGCCCCGAAATAATTACACGGACATTGTATTCATTTAATCACTGCTTGGCTCATTTCTACCTGGCCTCTTCTAGGCTAACTCTCGCACCTGGACTAGCCCATTTCTTATCATCTGTATAGCACTGGTCTTACCGGGAAGATTCTAGCCTAAGTCCATCCTGGGTCGGAGCTTCATAGCGTGCATCTTCCCTGGAGCGAGGAGCATGGCGTCTCTCTGAGGCGTCTGCTCCGGAGAGGAGAGCTGTCGAGTCTGACCTCACTTCCTCTTCCTCTCAGCGTTTTGTTCTGTTTACTCCTCCCACCTATCTTCTAACCAATGAAATGGGCCAAGGCAGTTCCTTTATTAGCCAATGACCTTCCTCCATCAACTCAGGACCGTGAGGGGTGCACCCACACACTGAGACAATGGGGATGTTATATTGGGAACTCACCAAGGCCAGCTGGCCTGGGTCTGAAAAAGCATGGGATAAAACTGGACTCGCTGAACATATCGGACAAAGAGGACTACTGAGAACTCAAGAACAATGGCAATGGGTTTTTGATCCTACTGCACGTACTGGCTTTGTGGGAGCCTAGGCCATTTGGATGCTCACCTTACTAGACCTGGATGGAGGTGGGTGGTCCTTGGACTTCCCACAGGGCAGGGAACCCTGATTGCTCTTTGTGCTGACGAGGGAGGGGGACTTGATGGGGGAGGGGGAGGGAAATGGGAGGCGGTGGTGGGGAGGAGGCAGAAATCTTTAATAAATAAATAAATAATAAATAATAATTAAATATGGTTCGCAAGTTACTGGGTGAGGAAACCAAGAATATAGCCGTTTATCTGTGAGAAAATTTCTTCAAGTGAAGTTGTTTTATGTCTTACAATAATTGCCTCACACCAATGGATTGGGATGCATTTGTCTGTTTCTTTTACAAACAAAAATAACAGTAGCTAGTCAGAAAATTGCAAACGTCTGTTGTAGCACATCAATGTATGCATTAAATAGATTATCTAAATACACCAAATAAGGATAAGGTTGGGGACAGGGAAATGGATTTGGGGAGGGGGGAAGCACTGGCTGCTCTTTCCAAAGACCTGGATTTGATTTCCAGCACCCACACTCTCACTCACAACCATCTGTAACTCCAGTTCCACAGGAGTGGGTACCCTTCTCTGGCCTCCACAGACACTGCATGCATGTGGTGCACAGACAAACAGGCAGACAAAACACTTATGCACATGCAATTTAACTTTCAAAAGGTAAGATTGACAGAATATATATAAAACAAACCTAACTATATACTTAATAAAAATCTCTTTATATATTAAAATATAGACAGACTGAAAGTAAAGTAATAGGAAAAGAGATCATGATCACAATCAACAAAATAAAATGGAATGGCTGGATTAATGCCCATTAAGCAAATTCAGAGAAAAAACACACTGGTGACAAGAATGAATCCTATACAAATGGTAGTTACAATAAGAAGACAGAGGAATACTAAATGAGTAGCACACAACAGTCTATAAAATATCTAAAGCAAAAACTAATAGAATAGACCACAAAACAGAGAAGTTCATGATTACAGTTAGAACCTTGAACATTGCTTCTCAGCAATTGATAGGATACTCATGTGTGTGCATGCATGGTGTGCACACACACCAACCACTATCTCAGAACATAAAATTTATTAATACCGTGAATTTATAAAATCTAATAATATTGATCGACTTAGACTGGAGAGATGACTCGGTGGTTAAGCACACTTGCTGCTTTTACAGAGGACCCAGGCTGAATTCCCAGTATCCACATGACCATCTTCAACTCCAGTTCCAGAAGAGTTAATGCTTTTTTCTGGCCTCCTTGAGTACCATACATGTATGTGGTGCCCATACATTCATGCAGGCAAAACACTCATACGTATATACACATACACATATGAAATAAACCTTTTAAGAAATTGGTAGACTCACTCTATCAAATTTTAGGTGTATGTACAGTTTTTAGAAGTGCCTGCAGAATCTATACCAGAAGACCACACCAAACACTATAGAATAAACATATAAAGTTTCTAAAATTTGAAACCATATTCAGTAGTTCTCTGACAAAAATGGAAGTAAATAAGTATCTAAGCCATATAACTACAAGAAAAAACTGCCACACCACATTTTGAAATTAAGCAAAATGCTACTAAATAACCTATGACACAAAGAGAAATCTCAAGAGAAATTGAAAATGATTATTTGAATAACAATGCAGATATAGTGGTCCAAAATCTGTGAGAGAAAGATAAAGCAATGGTGAGAGGGAAATTAATAGAACTAAATTCATGAACCTATGAATAGGAAAAGCCTGCAATCTATTCTCTGTGCTCTTATATCAAAGAAGTATAAAGAGACAAAAACAATATGAGCCTTGTTTAAGCAGCAGGGAGCGAGAGAATAACGATCAATAGCTTTGGAATCTGAAAACAATAGAAAAATCAATTGGACAAAGAGCACGTTTTTTGTAAGCATCAAAAATATTGATAGAATTTTACATGCCAAACAACAAGACATGATATATTGCTTATATCAAGAAGAAACTGTTACTATCACATTAAATCCTCAAACATCAATCTAAGCAAGATAGATGTCTTAGTTTATCAGACCCACATAAAAATCCAGGTGGGTATAGGGGTCTGACTATAATCCCAGTGATCTTGGAGGCTGAGACAGAGGGTCCTTGGGAAAACCTGGCAAGCTAAACTACCAGAATTGATAAACTCTGTGTTCTGTGAGAGACACCGCTTCAATATAAAGGTAGAAATCAATTGAGAAAAACACCTGATATCAACAGTTAGCTTCCACATGTATGCATGTGTGCCCCCACACATGAAAGAACACACATACATATATGCTTGCACAGTGCACACACAAACACATGCAAAAAGAGGGACATAAGGGAAAATAATGAATGGCTCTATAAATTCATACATTTAAAATGTTAAATAAAAAATGCCAACTGTCACAAGTCACTAAGTACTTAGTGCAAATTTGAATGGCCCTATAATTGTTAAAGGGATTGCATTTATCATTTAGCCTTTCCAAATAAATTTCCTGGGCCAGATGGCTTCAGTGGTAAAATCTGACAAGTACTTAAGGAAATATTTATATCGCTTCTTCAAGTTTTTTTTTCCCTCAGAAAACAGAAGAGGAGGGAATACTTTATTTTTAAGAAGGAAGCTTATATTACCAATGGCATAAGACAAATAGATCCAGAATAAAATTAAATCTCTATATGAGTATATGTGAAACTCCTTAGCAAATTATTAACAAACAGAATACAGTACTGCATAAAAGAATTACATACTATGATCAAGTGTAGTTTGTATCAGAGATGCAAGCCTGGCTTAATATTTGAGAATCAACCACTATAATCTAATACACTAAACAGATAAAGGAAGAAAATGATACAATTGCATTAATCAATGTAGAAAATACTTGACGAAATTAAGCATCTATGTATTATGGATACTCCCAGAAAATAAAAATAGATGATAACATCCTCAATTTCATAAAGGATAGTTAACATACTTAGTGCAGAAAGATTGAGTACTTTCTCCTTAGTATTCAGAAGGCAAAGATGCTCACCCTCCTCATTCTTATGCAATACAGTTCTGGAAACTCTTTAGGCAGCTTAACTATAAAAGGAAGTACAAGGCACACAGATGAGACAGAATGAAAGGAAATTGTTCTTACTTGACGATAATTGAGTTAGTTATGTAGGCAATCCCAAGGAATGAACAAAAATAATAGTGGATAGATGGCTCAGCAGTTAAGTGCACTTGCTGCCCTTGCATAAGACGGGTTTGTTTTTTGTTATCCACATAGTGACTCACCACAATTTGTAACTCCAGATACATGGGTTCTGATGTCCTTTTACTGTCCACAAGCTGCACTTACATCCATGTGGGTAAAACTGCTCATCCATACAAAATAACAATAAATAAAATAAATTAACAAAATTCTAGTGATAATAAATGAGTTCACCAATCAAAACATGGAGGTTAACATAAAATACAGACTGTTTCATTCATTCAAAACAAAACACATATGGGCCAGTGTGATGGCTAAACATGGGCCCACTACCAAACCTGCCTACCTGAGTTTAGTTCCGGGACCCAAACAGTAGAAAGATAAAACTGAATCCCACAATTCTATCCTCTGATCTCCACATGATTGTGACCCATAAATACGTGTGAAACAAAAGATATATTTAGATGTAAATTTAATAAAATACGGGAATGACTGTTGAATGGGGATAAAACCAAAGTAATAAATAAACAGAAAGATACATATGTTCATAGATTGGAATATGCAACAGAAAAAAGACGTCAAATTTTCTGAAATTGAAACAGTGATTTAATACAATTCCTATAAATATTCTCAGTGGACATTTTTGTAGATATGATCAATATTACTATAAAATGTGTATGGAAATACATACAAGGTAAGGTAGTTTAAACAATTTTTCAAAATTTATTTTAAAAACTTTTCTTTTTCTCATTTTAAATGCCAAAACCATTTCCCACTCCCTCCCCTCCTCCTGCTCCCTCCACCTTCCCCCCTTCCAGTCCCCATCCCATCCCCTTCCACCCCTCAAAGAGTATAAGGCTTCCCATGGGGAGTCAACAAAATCTAGCATATTGCTTTGAGGAAGGACCAAGGCCCTTCCCACTATATCTAGGCTAAGCAATGTATCCCTCTAAGGAGAATGGGTTCCAAAAAACCAGGACAAGCAGTAGGGATAAATCGTGGTCTCACTGCCAGTGGCCCCACAGTATGCCCCAGCCATACAGATGGCACATTCAGAGGGCCTAGTGTGGTCCTATGCGGTTCCATCGCTGTCAGGCCAGAGTTGGAAGAATTCCATTATCTCAGGTAAACTGTTTCAGTGGGTATGCCCACCAGGGTCTTGACCTCTTTGCTCATATTCTCACTCCTCCCTCTCTTCGACTGGACTATGGGAGCTCAGCCCAATGTCTTGCTGTGGTTCTCTGTATCTGCTTCCCTTAGTTGCTGAATGTAGGTTCTATGAAGGCTACCCTTCTCCACAATTGCTTAGGGTCTTAGCTGGGGTTATCCTCGTGGGTTCCTAGGAATTTCTCCAATGCTAGGTTTCTTGCTAGCCCCATAATGGCTCCCTCAATCAAGATACCTCTTTTCTTTTTCTCCATCTCTGACCTTTCCCCATCTTGACTATCCAGTTCCCTCTAGTTCTCCTCCTCCCTCGCTTTTTTCCCTCCTCCTCTCCTTCTGCCTTTTCTTCTTCCCCAACCACCAGGCTCCCACTTTTCTCAGGAGACCTTGTATATTTGCCTTTCCCAGGGGGGATCTATATATGTTTCTCTTAAGGTTCGTTCTCCTTGTTACTTAGCTTCTCTGGGGTCATGAACTATAGAGTACTTATCCTTTGCTTCACAGCCAGTATTCACCTATAAGTGGGTATATATCATACTCATCTTTCTGGGTCTGAGTAACCTCACGTAGGATTTTTTTTCTAGTTCCATCCATTTACATATGAATTTCAAAATGTCATTGACTTTTACTGCTGAGTAGTACTCAATTGTGTAAATGTACCACATATTCTTTATCCATTCTTCAGTTGAAGGGCATCTAGGTTGTTTCCAGGTTCTGGCTATTACGAATAATGCTGCTTTGAACACAATTGAGCAAATGTCCCTGTTGTATGGTTGAGCATCCTTTGGGTATATGCCCAAGAGTGGTGTTGCTGGATCTTGCGGTAGGTTGATTACCAATTTTCTGAGAAACTTCCATTTTGATTTCCAGAGTGGTTGGACAAGTTTACATTCTCAACAGCAATGGATGAGTGTTCCCCTTACTCTGCATCCTCTCCAGTATAAGTTATTATTGCCATTTTGACAGGTGTAAGATGGTATCTCAGAGTCATTTTGATTTGCATTTCTCTGATGGCTAAGGATTTTGAACATATCCTTAAGTATCTTTCTGCCATTTGAAATTCTTCTGTTGAGAATTCTCTATTTAAATCTGTACCCCATTTTTACTAGATTATTCGATATTTTGATGTTCAATTTCTTGAGTATTTTAAAAATATTTTGGAGATGAGTCCTCTGTTTGATGTGGGGTTATGAAGATCTTTTCTCATTCAGTAGTCTGCCTTTTTGCCTTATTGACTGTATCCTTTGCTTTACAGAAGCTTCTCAGTTTCAGGAGGTCCCATTTCTTTATTGTTGCTTTCAGTGTCTGTGTTACTGGGGCGATATTTAGGAAGTGGTCTCCTATGCCTATGCATTGAAAGCTACTTCCCAATTTCTCTTCTATCAGGTTCAGTGTGGTCAAATTTATATTGAGGTCTTTAATCCATTTGTACTTGAGTTTTGTGCATCTATGGATCTATTTACATTCTCTTACATGTTGACATCCAGTTATACCAGCACCATTTAATGAAGATGTCTTCTTTTTTCCATTGTATATTTTTAACTTCTTTGTCAAAACTCAGGCGTTCGTAGGTGCGTGGATTAATATCCAGGACTTTGATTCGATTCCATTGGTCAACCACTCTGTTTTTATGACAATGCCAAGCTGTTTTCATTACTGTATCTCTGTAACAGAGTTTGATGTCAGGGATAATGTTGTCTCTGGAACTTCCTTTATTGTTTTGGCTATCCTGAGTTTATTTTTCCATATGAAGTTGAGTATTGTTATTTTGAGATCGGTGAAGAATTTTGTTGGGATTTTGATAGGGATTGCAGTTAATTTTTAGATTGCTTTTAGTAGAATTGCCATTTTTATTGTGTTGATCCTACCTATCCAATAGTATTGGAGATCTTTCCATTTTCTGATATATTCTCAATTTCTTTCTTCAAAGACCTAAAATTCTTATTAAACAAGTCTTTCACTTGTTTGGTTAGTGTTATCCAAAGATGTTTTTTATGTTATTTGTGGCTATTGTGGATGACAATGTTTCTGTGATTTCTTTCTCAGCTTCTTTATCATTTCTATATAGGAGAGCTATTGGTTCTTTTGAATTTTGTATCCTGCCACATTACTGAAGGTTGTGTGAGTTCCCTAGTAGAATTCTTGGGGTCACTTATATATACTATCATATCATCTGCAAATAACGAAAGTTTGACTTTTTCTTTTCCCATTTTTATCCCCTTGATCTTCTTTTGCTGTCTAGCCAGAACTCCAAGAACTATGCTTAATAGATATGGAGACAGTGGACAGCCTTGTCTTGTTCTTGATTTTAGTGGGTTCACTTTGAGTTTCTCTCCATATAGTTTTATTTTGGCTGTCACCTTGTTGTATATTGCTTTTATCATCTTTAGATATGTTCCTTGTATCCCTGATCTCTCCAATACCTTATCATGAAGGGGTGTTGGATGTTGTTGAATGATTTTTCACCATCTAATGAGATGATCATATGGTTTTTTCTTTCAGTTTATTTAGATGATGGATTACATTGTTAGATTTTCATATGTTGATCCATCTCTGCATCTCTGGGCTGAAGCTGACTTGATCATGGTGGGTAATATTTTTGATATGTTCTTGGATTTGATTTTCCAGTATCTTATTGAATATTTTTGCATCAATGTTCATGAAGAAGATTGGTCTGTAATACTCTGTTTTGGTTGAGTCTTTATGTGGTTTCAGTATCAACATAACTGTAGCCTCATAGAAAGAGTTTGACAATGTTCCTTCTGTTTCTATTATGTGTAACACTTCTTAGGAGTTCTGGTAGAATTCTGTGTTAAAACCATTGAACTCTGTTTTTTTTTTTTTTTGGTTGGGAGTTTTTGATGACAGCTTCTATTTTTTGTGGGTTATACGTCTATTTAAATTGTTCACCTGGTCTTGATTTAATTTTTGGTATGTGGTACCTATCCAGAAAATTGTCCATTTCTTTGACATTTTTCAATTTTCTGGAGTACACGTTTTCGAAGTATGACTTAATGATTCTCTGGATTTCCTCAGTGTCTGTTATGTCTCCCTTTTCATTTCTGATTTTGTTAATTAGAATTTCTTTTTTTCTGCCTTTTGATTAGTTTGGATAAGGATTTTTCTACCTTGTTGATTTTCTTAAAGAACCAGCTCTTTGTTTAATTGATTCGTTGTATTTTCTTTGCTTTTATTTTATTATTTCAGTACTCAATTTTATTATTTCCCTGGGTGAGTGGTATAGGAGGTCCTTCTGTATTTGTGTTGCTTTCATTGGTTATTAAAGAAACTGCCTTGGCCTTTTGGTAGGGCAGAAACTTAGGTAGGCAGGAAAGACAGAACTGGATGCTGGGAAGAAGAGCAGAGTCAAGCAGATGCCAAGAAGCTCCTGTCTCCGAGTAAGCCACGACCTCGTGGTGAATATAAATTGGTAGAAATAGGTTATATCAGGATGTGAGAGTTGGCCAAGATGAGGCTAGATATAATAGGCCAGGCAGCAATTTAATTAATACAATTTCCATATGGTTATTTTGGGGGTTAAGTTAGCTGGGTGCCAGAAATATGGCCTGCTCCTCCTACTACAGGTGAGTCTGCTTCTTTTTGTTCTAGAGCTTTCAAGTATGCTGTTAAGTTGCTAATGTAAGATTTCTCCACTTTCTTTATGTAGGTACTTAGTATTATTAACTTTTCTCTTAGCACTGATTTCATAGTGTCCTACAGGTTTGGGTACATTGTGACTTCATTTTCATGGAATTCTAGGAAGTCTTTTTTTATTTCTTCCTTGACCCAGGGGTGATTTAATTGAGCACTGTTCAGTTTCCATGAGTTAGTTGGTCTTGTGCAATTAGTGTTGTTGAGTTCTAACTTTAAACCATGGTGATCTAATAAGATACATGAGGTTATTCCAATTATTTTTTTGTATCTGTTGAGGCTTGCTTTGTTACCGAGAATGTGATCAATTTCTTTTGTGTTTGTGTGCAATGTTCTATAGATGCCTGTTAAGTACATTTGAGTCATGACATCTGTTGGTTCTCTTATTTCTCTATCAAGTTTCAGTCTGGCTGACCTGTCCATTGGTGAGAGTGGGGTGTTGAATTCTCCTACTATTAGTGTGTGGAGTTTGATGTGCAATTTAAGCTTTAGTAATATTTCTTTTACATATGTGGGTGCTCTAGTATTTGGGGCATAAATGTTCAGGATTGAGCTTTCATTTTGATGGATTTTTCCTGTGATAAGTATGATGTTTCCTTCTCCATCTCTTCTGATTAATTTTAGTTTGAAGTCTATTTTGTTAGATATTAGGATAGCTACACCTGCTTGTTTCTTGAGTTCATTTGATTTGACAATCTTTCTCCAACCCTTTACTCTGAGGTAATGTCTATCTTTGAGGTTGAGGTGTGTTTCTTTTATACAGAAGAAGGATGGATCCTGCTTTCATATCCATTCTATTAGCCTGTGTCTTTTTATAGGTGAATTGAGTCCATTGATATTAAGTGATATTAGTGACCAGTGATTGTTAATTTCTGTTTATTTTTGGTGGTAGTGTTTTTGTGTTTTCCTTCTTTGGGGTTTGCTTGCATTTTTGTGGGTGCAGTTAGCTTTCTTGGGTTGGAGTTTTACGTCTAGTACTTTTTGTAATGCTTGGTTTGCAAATAGGTATTGTTTAAATTTGTTTTTTTTTTTTTCATGAAGTATCTTGTTTTCTCCATCTATGGTGATTGAAAGCTTTACTGGATATAGGAGTCTGGGCTGGCATCCATGGTCTCTTAGTGTCTGAAGCACATCTGTCCAGGACCTTCTGGCTTTCGTGGTTTCCATTAAGAAGACAGGTATAATTCTGATAGGTCTATCTTTATATGTTCCTTGTCCTTTTTCCTTTGCAGCTCCTAATATTCTTTCATATTTGAATGTTTTGTGTTTTGATCATTATATGATAAGGGGAAATTTTTGGTACAATCTATTTGATGTTCTGTAAGGTTCCTGTACCTTCATAGGAATATCCTTCTTTAGGTTGGGAATGTTTTCTTCTGTGATTTTGTTGAATATATTTTCTATGCCTTTGAGCTGGAGTTCTCCTTCTTTTACCCCTATTATTTTTAGGTTTGGTCTTTTCGAAGATTTCCTGGATATTTTGTGTTTAGGATTTGTTGGATTTAACATCTTCTTTGACAGATGAATCTATTTCCTCTATTGTATCTTCAACATTTGAGATTCTCTCTTCAATCTCTTGTATTTTGTTGGTTATGCTTGCATCTGTAGTTCCTGTTCATTTCCACAGGTTTTCCATTTCCAAAATTCCCTTAGCTTGTGCTGTTTTTTTATTGTCTCTATTTCAGTTTTAAAGTCTTGAACTTTTTCCCTCCACCTGTTTTATTGCTTTTGGGGGAGGCCTTTTTGAGTTTCTTTAAGAGATTTATTGATTTCTTCCAATTATTTGTTTGTCTTTTCCTCCAATTCTTTTGTTTGTTTGTTTGTTTGTTTGTTTGTTTTCTTCGAGACAGGGTTTCTCTGTGGTTTTGGAGCCTGTCCTGGAACTAGCTCTTGTAGACCAGGCTGGTCTCGAACTCACAGAGATCCACCTGCCTCTGCCTCCCAAGTGCTGGGAGTAAAGGCATGTGCCACCACAGCCTGGCTCCTCCAATTCTTTAAGGAATGTTTTATTTCCTCTTTAAGGGTCTCTATCATCTTCATAAAGTTATATTTAAGATAGTTTTCTTTTGCTTCTTCTGGGGTAGCATGATTAGAACTTTCTGTTGTATAAGCACTGGATTCTGGCATTAACATGTTGCTTTTTAGGTTTTTGAATGAATTTGTGCATTGGTGCCTACTTATCTCTTCCTCCAATTGGTGCTGACATTGTCTTTTCCTCTTTGTCCAATATTTGCAGTTGCTGTCTGTGTCTTAGGGAGCTGCTCTTAGTCTACTCTGTGCATTCCCTCTCTGTGTCTCAGGAAGCTACTGGGGCCTTTCTTGACCCGTTCTCTTGGAGGCTCTGTGCAGTTGCAGACTGTGCTTCAGAGTTCCTCTGAGGTCACAGGGGATGGATCGGTTTGGGTTAGTTTGAGCAAGTTTTAACAAAGGGGAGGAAAAGGAGGGCTGGCTGGTTCACATATATTTTATAACTACAGTAAAGACTGTTGTATAGAGGCTAAAGGAAAGCCACGCAGGTCAGCAGAACCAAACCAATCTGAACTGAATCAAATAACAGGATAGTATGGCAGAGGACAGGAGCACATAGTAGAAATAGAATACACACTGTTTTAGTTGTTCTAAACAAAACAAAACAAATATGGGCCAGTGAGATGGCCAAGCATGGTCCCTCTACTCACACACATTCAGCACACTGAATTTTGAGAAAGATGACAAGGCATTCTGGTGACTGGGCCAGTTTGCATGCTTAACTTACAGTGTGGTAGTGGGTTTGCATTTGCTTGCATCTTTGTCAGCATGTGTTATTATTTCTTTTTTGAAAGACTGCCATGTCGGTTGGGGTAAGATAGAATTTCAATATAGTTTTATGTTACACTTCTCTGATGGCTAGTGATCTGGAACGTTTGTTTCATACATTTAATGGATATTTGTTTTTTGTTTTTTTTTTTCATTTAATGGATATTTGTAGTCACCTGTTCATTTCATTAGATTATTTCGAGACTAGTTCTCTAATATCTTCTGATTTGGTTTTTGAGTTATTTGTGTATTTCTGACTTTATTCCTCTGTTGATTGTGTAGTTCCCAAAGAATTTTCTCCCAGTATGTAGATGACTTCTTCATTCTATGAATTTTTAATTTGACGTTCAGAAGCCTTTTGATTTTATGTGATCTCATTTGTCAGATGTTGATGTTATTTCTTGAATGACTGTGGAGCTTTTCTGAAAGTCCTTGCCACTGGCTATATGTTGAAATATTTTCCTCTAGTGTTTCCTCCAACTGTTTCTGGAAATGCAGGTTTTACCTTAAGGTCTACAACGTTGCCTTTGATTTTCTTGTTTTTTATGGTTTTGCATTGAGATTTGTTGTTTGGGTTCATTATTATTCTTTCAGTGAATATGTTTGCAATGTGAAAGAGGGACTGGGTTGTTATAGGGCTGAAGTACCACTTGTTTTCTCTGCTGGACTAGGGTCTATATCACTAGACCATACGCAAGCCAGGTGATGGTGGTGCACGCCTTTAATCCCAGCACTCAGGAGGCAGAGGCAGGCGTATCTCTGTGAGTTCGAGGCCAGCCTGGTCTACAAGAGCTAGTTCCAGGACAGGAACCAAAAAGCTACGGAGAAACCCTGTCTCGAAAATCCAAAAAAGAAAAAAAAGAAAAAGAAAAAGTAGAACATATGCATGGAACGCCATGCCCAATCTTGACCTGTGACTTTAAGAGTAGAATACTATACATGAACATAATCACTATCAATTTTGATGCTCACTATGAGACTACAGCAAGAGTTAATTAAAAACAAGTGGCTTTCAATTCCATTAGGTTTAGGAAGTAAAAAGAATAAGGGCCACTATGATATCAGTTACTGAAGGGTATGGCAGAAAGAGAAAAAAGCAGAGTATGATATGATTAGTATTTGAATGATTGAGAAAAATGTAGAGGGGGCCACAAGATGATTGTACAAAGAGTGGGTGAGAGTAATTGTCATGAAGCATGGTGATGGAGGAGGAGGGACAGCTTGTTTGTAACAGCAACCTTTCAATTCCTAGAACTCATGCAAAGGTGGGAGGAAAGAGCCAACTCTACAAAGTTGTCTTCTGACTTTCACATGTGCGCCATATCATACAGGCACACATCATGCACACACTTAAAGCCATACAATAATGATGGATTTTGAAAATAAAGAAGGGCATAGAGGGCGAAAAACTAAACAGAGGGGGGGGGGGGGGACCATGGGAGCTCAATGGGAAGATAAGGCAGTTTTTCCTAAGGGTAGAATGAAAATGGATTATCTAAATCAGTACCAGCTCCCAAGAGTTGAAAAAGTGATACCAGGGAACCATGCCAGTCAAGTTTCTTGGGAAAGTCTATTAGGAAGAAAATGGAAAGGAAAGAATGGTCTTGTTTCCTTGGTGTCTTCTTTCACCCCTGGCTCTTACATTCTTTCTGACCCTTTCCTGTCAGGATTCCCTAAGCTCTGAGGGGAAGGATTTGATTGAGGCATCCCATTTAGGGCTTAGTATTCCAAGGTCTTTCACTCTCTGCATAATGTCTGACTGTGGGTATGCATATTTGTTCCCATCTGATGCAGGAGGAATTTTCTCTAATGATGGTTGAATAAGGCACTGATCTAGGAGTATAGTGGAATACTATCAGGAGTCATTTTATCACTACAGGTGTTTTCTCTTTATAGAACAGTATTACCAAGTTTTTCCTTAGGTCCCAGGGCTATCTGTTCTCAAGACTAAACTAGCTAGATTGACACATAAAATGAACTCAGAGACAGAGGCAGAATACACAAAGACTGCATGGGTCTTGATCAGGTGCTCTTTGTATATATTATGGATTTCCATTTAGTGTTTCAACAGGATTCCCAAGTGAATGAATCAATGGATCTCTGATTCTGTGTCTACTTTTAGGCTCTTTTCTTTCTGTTGGTTTATCTTGTCCAACTTGAAAGTGACAGTTTGAGCCTAAGCAGTTTGGATGCTCAGACCTGGATGGAGGTGGGTGGTCCTTGGACTTACCACAGGGCAGGGAACCCTGATTGCTCTTGGGGCTGACGAGGGAGGGGGACTTGATTGGAGGAGGGGGAGGGAAATGGGAGGCAGTGGTAGGGAGGAAGCAGAAATCTTTAAGAAAGAAAGAAAGAAAGAAAGAGGTAGGTTTTTTTTTTAACTTATCACATTTTATCTTGTTTTATTTTAAAAACTGAATAAAAGAATGAAAACCTAGTCACTGGGGTAAAGGTTAACAACTGTACTATCACTTATACCTATTGTGAGAGAGGAAATAAGTTTTCTCCAATGGTATTTCAACATTCTAGTATAGGTCCTCATGTTCAGGATTAGTTAAACAACATATAATGGACTCCACAGTTTTTTGGTGTGTGTATGTGATTTTTATTTGGTTATGATATGGTGGTTTCTTAGTAGTAGTAGTAGTAGTAGTAGTAGTAGTAGTATTTCCTCTCTTGGGTTTGGTCTTGCATTTTTGGCTTCATGTTTTTGTTTTTGTTGCTTTACTTGACTTTTTTGGGTTTTTTTTTTTGAGAAAAAATTCTTAAAGTTAGGTGGGTTGGGATGGGGAGAGGACCTGGAAAGACTTGGGGAGTGAAAGAATATGATCAAAGTGTACTTAATTTCAAAAAGAGTTTTAAATAAAAATTTAATAAAATATATAAACACAAAAATCAGGTGTTCATATGTATTGGTGTAAATGAATGTAGACAGATTGTAATAATATATACAGCTTTAATGGGGAAATAGACTTACAGAACCACAGGTTCCCTCAGAGAACAGGAAAACAGACGGGGCGGCGGGCTCATGCTCGCCAGATTTATATGTAAACATTAGCCCGAAGTGAACATGCTCCCTAATGGGCTGGGCTTATCCCTACATTCATAGGTGTGTGGATTAATGTCAAGGTCTTCAATTTAATTCCATTGGTCCACGTGTCTGTTTTTATGCCAATACCAAGGTGTTTTTATTACTAGAGCTCTATAATAGAGCTTGTAGTCTGGGATGGCAATGCCTCTAGAAGTTCCTTTATTATACAGGATTGTTTTAGCTATTCTGTTTTTTTTGTTGTTGTTGTTTTTCTACATGAAGTTGATTATTGTTCTTTCCAGGTCTGTGAAGAATTGTGTTGGGATTTGGATGGAGATTGCATTGAATCTGTAGATTGCTTTTGGTAAGATTGCCATTTTTATTATGTTGATCCTACCTGTGGGAGCCCTTACCCTTTGGGAGGAGTGGATGGGGGTGGACTAGGGGGAGCAAAGAAGAGGCCGAAGGATGGTAGGAGGGAGAACTGTGGTTGAAATGTAAAATTAAAATAAAAGGATAAGGATAAAAATTATATATATATATATATATATATATATATATATATATATATATATATATATATATATGAAAAGAACAGAATAGGGAGAGGGACAAATACAGAAATGGGAGAGTGGAAAGTATAATAGGACAGGACATAGGTGGTCTGATAACTTGACCATTTTTAAGTGAAAGGGGAATAAAAGGGAAGAGGAGAGCGCTGCATGGGGATTCGATACAGGGTCTTAACATGGTCATGGTCAGAGCTGCTTCTCAGTCCCTTAGGTTCAGTTCTTTTGAAGGCTATGGGTAGATGCTATTCCTACCTATGAGGTTGAGAATACTGGCCATGTTCCTGGGAGGCTGTGTTTAAATTTGAATCACAGATGTTGGTCCCCTCAGTGGGAGATCCTTCATGGTTTGGATTGCACATGCTGGTCATGCGCCTGGGCAGCCCCTTCTCATGTCCAGTGCCCTTGGAACCCATGCCTGTGTTCCATTGCAGACTCTGGCTCTGACCCGGTTTCCACCTCACTGACTAGTGCCTGGTTCTGACTCAAAGTTTCTTCCCCACTGTCTAGACATACTCTGCTGGCCGGGTTTCAGTGTAATAGTCCTGTCACACTTGCGTTCTGCTCCTACCCTTCGTGATTCAGGGACGATCTAGGCTGGCTATGTGCGGACACAACGGGGGTCTTTTACAAAAATGGCTTCTCGACCCTGTTGCAGACAAACCTGGAAGGGAGTGCTTTTCCCATCTCCTCCCCTCCTCTCCTTTTCTGCTCCTTAAGATGTGTGTGATTGAAAGCACGGTGAAGATTTTCTGAGACTTTGGTCTTAAACTCCGAGCCCTTCTGAACATCTGCTGTTTCACTCCCCTCTTTAGGAGGCCAAAGCTCCCCTAACCACATCAATTTCCCCCAGGATGGGCTCTGGACTTGCTCTCCTGTTCTGCTTTGTCAAGTTCTCTATTTTCCTTCTTATTCAGAGTAGAAATTTTGTGACATCATGCAGCTCTTGTGATAGCTGTTATCCGTTTTCTCTGATTCTATCCCCTGGAGATTCTAACAGACTGTGCCTGGAAGCTGCCTGCCTTCTTAAAAATCATCAGGATTTTATTTTTCTCTATGAAATTGATGCTAAACTTGAATTTGCTACACATAGAACAGAAACCAAACAGTTTTTGTGTCCAAATTTAAGTTACAGAAAGTTCTAGAAGTATGGATTCAAAATTAATTCCCAAATACAGAGTCTAAAGCAGTCCATATTGAAAAGGGCATATATTCTACTAGTGACCTCATGAACACAGCAGAAATAAAACCTTAGTGGTCAATCCAGGATAATAGCTTAAGATCCCAAAGGTTTTAAAACTTACCCTATTTTCTGATGATGTAATGGAACACCTGATTCTGAATAAATTGTAAATGAAATAAATTTATGTATTATGTCTCTGGAGGTCAGAAAGTCCAAGGTGTAAGGGGGTGCATACGGCAAGTGTCTCCTTGGTTGTGGAGATTCTGAAGAGTCTCAAGGTAACAAGGACATCAGATAGCAAAGTGCAATACATTGAAGACACAGAGTTAAAATGGGTTTAATGATAGGAACACTCTCAAGATATCTCATTAATTCAGTATATCATTAATAGACTAATCCATTTGCTAAGGAAAGGGCACTCATGACCTATTTAATATATACCCATTTGGTCCCACCTCATCTGTCTGTCTGTCTATCTGTCTGTTTGTCTGTCTGTCTGTCTATCTCTCTATCCATCTATCTTTTTATTCTTCTCTCATATATTACATCCTGACTTCAGTTTTTCCTCCCTCTCCTTCTACCAGTCTCTACCCCGACTTTCCCTTTCATCCAGATCTACCTTCCTCTGCCTTCTGTCAGAAAAGAGCAGACCTCCTAGGGACATCCATCAAACTTGGCGTAACACATTACAGTAACACCAGGTACATACCACCACATTAAGGCTGGATGAGGCAATCCAGTAAGAGGAGAAGGCTCATACATGTAAGCAAAAGAGCCAGAGACAGCCCTGTAGTAATAAGGGCGGCGGGGCTGCGTCCCCAATACCCCAGCCGCCTGCCCGGCAAGCTTTACCCGAAATAATTACACAGACACTGTATTCTTTTAAACACTGCTTTGGCTCATTTCTACCTAGCATCTTCTAGGCTAATTCTCCCACCTGGACTAGCCCATTTCTTATCATCTGTATAGCACCGGTCTTACCGGGAAGATTCTAGTCTAAGTCCATCCTGGGTCGGAGCTTCGTTGCGTGCGTCTTCCCTGGAGCAGGTAGCATGGCGTCTCTCTCTGAAGCGTCTGCTCTGGAGAGGAGAGCTGTCGAGTCTGACCTCACTTCCTCTTCCTCCCGGCATTCTGTTCTGTTTACTCCACCTACCTATGTCCTAACCAATGAAATGGGCCAAAGCAGTTCCTTTTATTTTAACCAATGACCTTCCTCCATCATTTCCCCTTTTTCGCTTTAAACAAAAAAAAGGCTTTAACTTTAACATAGCAAAATTACATATAACGAAACAGTTATCAAGTAAAAGTTACATCAGAAACATTTATACATATAACAAAATTGACCGTAAATCTCTATCAATAAAGCAAAATTTATACTAATGTAAATTATTCATACCTATATCATATCCCCCTTTAAATGTAAAAGAACATTTATAAACTATATTTGGGAACATGGGCGCAGTTTTTTCTCTCCAAACTGCTTCCTGCTGAATGGGGGCATCGTTAATTAGGTCTTTCATGGTATAACCTGTGTGCTAGTTTCATCTCAGTTGGCAGTTGAGCAAAGCAATTTTCTGAAGATGTTCACAGCAACCCTTCAGGAGGGCGTGGTCCATCATACCAAATCGGGATAAATGCAATCCACAAGGTCTGATCCTCTGTGAAAACAAAAGCAGAATCTCTTTTCCAAAGTATCATATCCTTAGATCCAAATTTTGAAATCATACCCTCATGATATCCGTTCTGGTTCCACTGGGCAGCCCATATAATGAAATGTCTCTCTGTACTTAGCTCCTTCACAGTCAAAAATTTTAAAGAAAACACAATGTACATAATCCAGACTCTCTGTGAATTTTTCATTTTTACGCGGCTTATTTTTATTTATATCTATAACTATCTGTACTCTGTCTCTTTAAAGACTTTACTTTTACTTTTTTCTTTTTAAACCATTAACTTTATTCTCTATATTCTTTTTCTTCTCTCTCCCAAGCCTACGTACATTCATCCAACAGTGTGACTCATTTAGTGGTCTGAATCTGTCCTATTGTGAATCTGCAATTTTTTACTATCCAGGAGCACTTTTGATTTGCGCCTTTAAATCACTAGACGCTTAAGAATCTAAGTTGTGACATTTCTAGGTTAACTTTTTGCTTTTTGAGCGTACATCTTTGACCAGGCTGTCTTTGAACTCTCAGAGATCCGCCTGTCTCTGCCTCCCAGGCATTGGGATTAAAGGTGTTTGCAACTACACCTTGAACTCACAGAGATCTGTTCGTCTCTGCCTTCTAGGCACTGGGATTAAAGGCGTGTGCTACCACACCTTGAAGTCACAGAGGTTTACTTTAAGAATTTTAACTTTTAGTCTGCATATATTTTAACACTGTAAATCATTTAAAATTTTTCTTTGTCTTTGAATCTCTCTTTACTGTATATCTTTTTCTGACCACAAGAGCCTTTAATTTGCCAAGCAATCTCAGTAGGACTAAAGCCGTGGCTTTGCCAGCTAGATCCAGTCCATTCCTTAGCTTTCCAGCCTCATGGCGGATATACAGGCTGCAGTCATGTTTATAGCCACACCTCTATGGCGTTTCAAGGTCCCTGCCAGCCAGCAAGCTACAACAGACAACACTCAAATCCTCTCTCGGTAGCCGGCCCTCCTGCCTCAAACAGTCAGAGTTTGCCCTGGCAGGATAGCCCAGAAAGCCGGCATTTTTAAACGGCACAGCTTTTTTCCTGCTACGGCTGAAAACCGAAGAGCATGTGTTCAGCTTTTCATCAACACTGTTTAAGTGTTTTGTGGCAGGACCTCTTAATGAGCTGCAGGGATTTGCAGCTGAAGCTGAGTCAGGAAAATTTCAAAATGGAGGACGTACCATTTTGTGCTAGCTCTGGGGCCGCCAGGTAGGAGCAGCACTCAGCACTTTAATTCTGAGACTGAGCATGCAGCACAGAAATTCTTTTCATCCAAGTTACATCCAAATCTGACATGCAGAGCACTGTGCAGTCTGAAAACATGTCTCTGTATGGCGGCAGGAATCCGCCATGCTCTTCCGCCTGCCTAAGCCTGATTCTGCCTTCTGCCCAGGAGCAGGCGGGGAGCTCTGAGTCATCGTCAAGGTCTCAGAGCACTCTCCTTCCAATCCCAAGCGGGAACACAAACATAAAGCCCGAGTTTTCACTGGTGGCACAGCCCCAGGAAGCCACGCTTTGAAACGACACAGTGTTTTTTCTGCTGCTGTTGCCGAATCAGGAAATCTCTCTACAGCACGCCACCAACAAACAACAAAAATCTGTGTTAAACTCTCTCTCCCTTATTTTTAAGCCTTCTCAGGTTTTTTAAGTGGGTTTAGTCCATCACGTGGGGCGCCATTTGTAGTAATAAGGGCGGCAGGGCTGCGTCCCCAATACCCCAGCCGCCTGCCCGGCAAGCTTTACCTGAAATAATTACACAGACACTGTATTCTTTTAAACACTGCTTTGGCTCATTTCTACCTAGCATCTTCTAGGCTAACTCTCCCACCTGGACTAGCCCATTTCTTATCATCTGTATAGCACCGGTCTTACCGGGAAGATTCTAGTCTAAGTCCATCCTGGGTTGGAGCTTCGTTGCGTGCGTCTTCCCTGGAGCAGGTAGCATGGCGTCTCTCTCTGAAGCGTCTGCTCTGGAGAGGAGAGCTGTCGAGTCTGACCTCACTTCCTCTTCCTCCCGGCATTCTGTTCTGTTTACTCCACCTACCTATGTCCTAACCAATGAAATGGGCCAAAGCAGTTCCTTTTATTTTAACCAATGACCTTCCTCCATCACAGCCCCTATTCCCACTGTTAGTAATTCCACAAGAACACCAAGCTACTCAGCAATAGCATACTTCTAGGTCAGACCCCTACAAGTACCCTGATCTCTGCAAACACTCATAGGCCCTGGTCAGTTGATTCTGTGAGCCCCCATGAGTCCTGGTCAGTTGATTTTGTGGGTCATGTTCTTATGGTGTCCCTGATCCTTCTGCTTCTTTCTGTCCTTACTTCTCCTCCTCTGCAGGACTCTCTGAACTCCACCTAGTGTTTGTCTGTGGAATTCGGCATCTGCTCCCATCAGTTTCTGGATGAAGTATCTCTGGCCTCTTTGATGAGGATTTTGCTAGGGTCCTGTCCCAGAACACCCTGCAGACAGGACACACTGAAGGTTGAAGGTTTTATAACTGGGTTGGTGTCCCAATCAATACACTTGAGAACTTGCCTGGTTACAGAGAATGGCACATTCAAATCCCTTACTAGGATTGGCAGGATTAGTATGGGAGGGCCCAGGTCACTGTGAGTGATGCTTTCCTTGGGCTGGTGGCCCTGGGTTCTATAAGAAATCAGGCTGATCAAGCCATGGGGAGCAAGTCAGTAAGCAGCACCCCTCCATGGCTTCTGCATCAGCTCCTGCTTCCAGGTTCTGCCTTGAGTTTCTACATTGACTTCATTCAGTCATGGACCTGAGAGTGGAAAGTAAAATAAACCCTTTCTTTCCTAAATTTCTTTGGTCTCCATCACAGGAATAAAACCGAAATTGGTACCAGGTTCATGGGATGTTGCTGTGACAGATGTGACCGTTTGGTTTGGGGAGGATTGTGGAAAGATTTTGGAATGTTGGGCTGGAAAAGCCACTGAGTTCTCAGAGATAAGTGAGCTGTTGCTGTGGGAACACAAATGATGCTGCTGAGAGAAGCACAGATGATGGAGGCCTGGCTTAGAAGCTTCAGAGGGAAGTTTGAGTCCCTTAAAGACTCTATCAGTGTCTTTTAATAATTTAAATTAAAACCCACACAAGTGAATGCTTTTGTTTTTTGGGACAATTGACACTGGTTCGCTGGAGCTGAAAAATTAGTGGTGATCAAGAAAAGAGCAGCATAATTGAGGGGAAATCTTTAGTAAAGTCTCAATGTCATCATACAAGACCTGTGGTTAAGAAGTGGTCAAGAATGTCACAGCAACAGCAGAATTTGGGAATGTGTAGGAGTTTCCCAGTTGGTACATGATTTGAAAGCACACAAAGTCACAGAGAGCAGTTCAGACTTGATACTGCATGGCAGGACTGGAATTTCTAAAGAGAGGCAAGCAGAGGCCATTGGTGAAGTTTCAGCCTCAGTTCCAGTTGAGGTCCTAAGACTGAAGGGGGCATGGATAGAATTTGAGTCATGGTACCATGTGGCAGAGTCAGAGTCCCTGAAGAGAGCCCAAGAAAGATGAATGGTAAAAGGCTGAAGCCCAGTTGTGGTGTGGGAAGTCCTTCTGTATATGTGTTGATTTTATTGGTTAATTAATAAAGAAACTGCTTTGTGCCTCTAGCAGGGCAGAACAAAGGTAGGTGGGGAAAACTAAACTGAATGCTGGGAGAAAGAAAGCAGAATCAAGGAGATACCATGTAGTCACCAGAGGGGAAAGACGCAAGCCACCAGCTGGAACCTTGCTGGTAGGTCATGAGCCTCCTGGTAAAATATAAAATGATGGGGGAGAGTCTTCTGTTTTGTGTTTATTTCATTGGTTAAATAAAGAGACTGCCTTAGCCCTTTAATAGCACAGAAAATTAGGTAGGCGGAGTAGACAGAACAGAGAAAGAAAGCCGAGTCAGTGAGTCGCCATGATT